>NC_077228.1:22015151-22032651 GCF_027887165.1 Monodelphis domestica
AAGGTTGTCCAGGCTGCCTCCTGGATGAGCTCGACATTCCCTTTGGGCTCTAAAATTCCATTATTCTTAGTTTGAGATGCCCACTCAACACCATTCTGTTTACCTGACATTGGCACAGGCTGAGTGAGGGAGAAGGAAAAGCCAGGGAGTGAGAGCAGCAAGCCAGATCCTTGTGCAATCTTGGGTCTGCTTCATGTCTTGCTCAAGTCGGGGCTCAATTGATCCCACAGGGATGACTGTTCAGATTTAGGCTGTCCAGGAGGTGAGACTTCAAATCCCTCCAACCAGGGAGAGGAAGCCCAGCTCTGGCATGTGTCACGTTCACAGAACGGACACGCTTCCAGAACTAAATGAGGGCCTAGGGAGAAACCATTTTGAATTACAGATTGACATTGACCCCAAACAGGAATGGGGCCCAGATAGTTGCCTTCAGTCTGGTGGCCTCGAGGGGCTGCAGTGTTATTTTGAACAGACTTAAAATGACCCCGTTTGGTTGAAAGGATGGAGGAAATTTGGCCTGGAGAAGGGAAGGCTTTGGGGGATGGGGTGGGATGGGGGTGGCTGCCATCTTCAAATATTTGAAGGACTATCAAGTGAGAGAGGGATCAATCTTGTTCTACTTGGCCCCAGAGGGCACAACTGGACCAGCAGATCAACATGAAAGGAAAGCAGGTTTAAGGTTGATATTAAAAAAACATTTCCAGACAATGGCATGCCTATTGGCGCAATGGATTGCCTCTGGAGGTAGTAAGTTCCTCGTCACTGGAGGTGGCCTGATCACGTGAGTGGGAAGGGATCCTAGAGGCCAGTTGATCCAACAGACTCATTTTGCAGATGAGGAAGCTAAAAAAAATCCAGAGAAGGCTCAGTAATTGGCCTATAATGGAGCAAGTTTCATGTGGTATGTTTTTTAATTTGAACTCAGGTCCTCTGACCTCACCACTCTTTTCATTGTATTTTGTTGGTCTTTCAACAGAGCCTGGAAAGCAACTTGTGGAGGGAGGATCTCTTGTTCAGATCATAGCCTGAAGTCCCTTTCAAATCTGAAAGTCTGTCTCCATTTTAACTGGGCTTTACGCATATTTTCAAGACAGTTTCCCAATGTTCAAAGTAGAATACCTTGTAGATTTACAAGAAATTTGGGGGCAGATGCCTCTCTTTTTTAAAAGAAATTCTCAGTGAGGCAACTCCTTCTACAAAGAAAAACAAATCCCTGTTTTATAACTCAGAATTTTAGAGAGCTCAGCAGGAACCCAGTGACTTTTCCAGGGGAACACAACCACACAACCCATTTTTCTGAGTTTGAGCTGAGCCCAGCTCATTCTCTCTCTCTCTCTCTCTCTCTCTCTCTCTCTGTCTCTCCCTCTCCGTCTCTGTCTCTGTCTCTCTCCCTCCCTCCTTCTCTGTCTCTGTCTGTCTCTCCCTCTCTGTCTCTCTCTCCCTCTCTATGTCTCTGTCTCTCTGTCTCTGTCTCTATCTCTCTCTCCCTCTCCTTCCCTCCTTCTCTGTCTCTCTCTCTCTCTCCCTCCTTCCCTCCTTCTCTGTCTGTCTCTCTGTCTCTGTCTGTCTGTCTCTCTTTCTCTTTCTCTCTCTCCCTCTCTCTCTCTGTCTCTCTCCCTCCCTCCTTCTTTGTCTCTGTCTCTGTCTGTCTCTCCCTCTCTGTCTCTGTCTGTCTCTCTCTCCCCCTCTATGTCTGTCTCTCTGCCTCTGTCTCTGTCCTCTCCTTCCCTCTTTCTGTCTCTCTCTCTCCCTCCTTCCCTCCTTCTCTGTCTGTCTCTCTGTCTCTGTCTGTCTGTCTCTCTTTCTTTCTCTCTCTCTCTCTCTCTCTCTCTCTCTCCCTCTCTGTCTCTCTGTCTCTGTCTCTCTCTCCCTCTCCTTCCCTCCTTCTCTGTCTCTCTCTCTCCCTCCTTCCCTCCTTCTCTGTCTGTCTGTCTGTCTTTCTCTCTCTCTCTCTCTCTCCCTCTCTGTCTCTGTCTCTCTGTCTCTGTCCCACCCCCTCCCCCAGGCCCAGAGAGATCAATACACATCCTTGGAGATTCTTTGGTTCTTTTCTTCCTTTACCAATCTGCACTTTGCTTCTGAATTGAAAAGGACCTTGGAGGTCATCAGTTATGTAAGTCTTTGAGGAAGAAAGGCAACTGCTGTGGGTTTTATCTCCCAATGCTTTTCACAGCCTCCTAAGTCAACCAGACTTTTTGACTCGTCTAGACCCCTGAGTCCCAGGGTGTACCCCAATGGCTGCTAGACTCTACCATCCCAAAATGACTTTTCCATCCATCCTCTTATACACATTGTCACTCCCCACCCGGTTAGAGTGGGAACCCCTTGAAGGCAGGAGCTCTTTTGTTTTCAACCTCTATATCTAGCCCTGAATAAAGGCTTGTCCCTTTCTTTCCATTTTTTTTCCAGTCCCCCAACCTGGAGAGGAGAATTGCATATGAGAAGCAACTTTCATATGGAGCTTGTAAGTGTTGGAGCCCAGCTAGGGTCCCCCCAAGCCAAGTTTACTTCTCTAACCACTACCTCACGGTGGCCTCTTTCAAAAGAACATAAAGAAAACAAAGCTTTGGCCCTTTTGAGCTTTTTTTTTTTTTTCAGGATGCTGGACAAAAGGCCTTTGGAAATGCTCAGCCAAGGCCAGGGAAATCAGTGCCTTGCTCCATCTTGTAAAAGGTGCCTGGTGTTTATATTGTCTTTTTGAACTCAGAATCAGTGAGCTGAAATCCTCCATGCCACAGGAATAACCAAAGGGAGAAGGCAAAGATTAAGGACCTCCAGAAGGGCTTTTCCCCTTCCTTCTTTTATTCCTCTTCTCACCTTTCTTCTCTTCTTTTTTTTCTCTGCCCTTTACTCTTGGCTTCTTTGTCTTTCTCATTTCTTCACATTTTCCTCTTTCCTGACTTCTTCCTCCTGATTATCATCTGCTTTCTCTTCTTCTTTTCCCTTCTTATCTTCCTCCTGGTTTTCCCTCTCTGCTTCCTCTTCTTTTCCCTACTCTCCATCCTCCCCATCTTCCTTCTCTTCTTCCCTTTCCTCCTCCTCCTTCTCCCCCATCTCCTCCTCATGATTACATCAGGTGGTTATTGTCTCCACCAACACAGAGAAGCTGTTCTTCCACAATCCTACACTGTCATTGTGGCTTGTCATGATTTACAAAATTCCTCTGTCAGACCAAGCTTCTGGTGAGGAACTGCTTGGTGTAGTCATTTATGTCTTTGCCTTCCCAGCACTCAGCCCTTTGATTGATGCAAAGTAGGTGATCTAAAAATGCTTGTTAATTGGTTTTTTCATCTGTAAAATGGGATTATTCTAACCTCTAAGGATGGACATTTGGCTCAGTAAAAGTATAGGTGTCCCTTTCACATCTTGACTTACCCCATTATGGTTTCACTATATCCTGGATCAGCAAAAGAAATTAAATGGGAATTTTGGGGGAGTTTTGGGAAAGCCACAGATGAAACACAAAGGCCAACAGTACACAGAAGTTCAGAAGCTCAGAAATACATAAGCTATATGCATAATATTCTATACTGTCAATATATTTTATCTTTTAATTCTAAAAATAGATACAACTTCTTTACTGTAAACACCCCATAAAAGATAAAGAAACAAACTTCTTCTCTGATGATGGCCAAAAAATTGTACATGGATTTCCCCAGTTGGAAATTTTTTTTTTGCTTTAAAAAATTTTTTTAATGCTTATTTTTTTTATTGCTTATTGGGGATCTTTTTTTTTCCTTCATGACTCTTATGATTCTCTTTCTTTCTTCATTCTCCCCTCTTCCTTTTAAGAAGAGTCAAAAAACAAACCAAACCCACACCCTTCATTAGCCTTGTCTGAAAATAGATGTCTCATTTTCATCTCTAGTCCAAGAGATAAGAAACTTTCTTTATCACCAGGTTTCTTGAGTTGCTATTGGTCATCACAATGAGAGTTCTTCCCATCCCATCCTTTAGAGACTATAATTCAACAAAAATCATGTTTAATTAAGGGCTGTGAAAACATAGATTAAGAATTAGGGAACCAAACAATCTATTCCTATAAAATCAATGGGTGAAATAAATCAGAAAAACAATAAATAATTTCAATAAAGAGAACGAAAACAATGAGACAGCACAACAAAATTTATGGGATGAAGTCAAAGTAGTAATTAGGGGAAAATGTATATCTCTAAATGCATAAATCAATAAAATAGAGAAAGAACAGATTAATGAATTGGTCATGCAATTAAAAAAACTAGAAAAAGAACAAATTAAAAACCAACAATTAAACCCCAAATTGGAAATCTTGTAATTTCAGCTAGAGGTGAATAAAATTGAATGAAGAAAGTCATTGAGCTAATAAAACTAGGGGCTAGTTTTATGGAAAAAAAATCCAAATAAAATAGAGAAGCTGTTGGTTAATTTGATTTAAAAAAAGAAAACTACATTATGAGTATCAAAAATGAAAAGAGTGAATGCACTACAAATGAAGATGAAATTAAAGCAATTATTAGGAGCTATTTTAGCCTAATTATATGCCAATAAATCTAATATCAGTGAAATAGATGGATATTTAAAATATGTAAATTGACCAGATTAATAGAAAAAGGAACAAAATACTTAAAGCCTATCTTGGAAAAAAGAAATTTGAACAATCTCTGAACTCCCTAAGGAAAAATCCTCAAAACCAGATGGATTCACAAGAGAATTATACCAAACATTTAAAGAATATTTAAGTCTTGGGGACAGCTGGGGAGCTCAGTGGATTGAGAGCCAGACCTAGAGACTAGAGGTCCTAGGTTAAAATCTGGCCTCAGACACTTCCCAGCTGTGTGACCCTGGGCAAGTCACTTAACCCCCCTTGCCTAGCCCTTACCACTCCTTCTGCCTTGGAACCAATATACAGTATTGATTCCAAGATGGAAGGAAAGGGTTTTAAATTTTTAAAAAAGAATATTTAAGTCCTATATTACATAAACTATTTGGAAAATTAGGCAAAGGTATCCTACTTAATTTTTCATATGACACAAATGTGGTGCTGATACCTTACCTGAGAAGAGCAAAAACAGGAAGAAAGTTATAAGCAAAATTCCTAATGAGTATCAATGCAAACATTTTTTTAAATAACAAAATTACTAGCACAGAGATTATAGTAATATGTGTCATAAAGATCATACATTATTATGATGAATAGGATTTATAGTGGGAATGCAAGGCTGATTCAATATTAGGAAAACGATCAATCCAATTGATCAAACCAATAATAAAAACAACAGAAATCATATGATTTCCCTCATAGATGCAGAAAAAGCTTCTGACAAAAATCTGCACTCATTCTTATTAAAAATCATGAGAAATCATAGTAATAATTGGAGATTTCATTAAAATTAGTATTTATCTAAAATAATAAAAAAGCATTATTTATGATGGAAATAAGCTAGAAACCTTTCCAGTAAGATCAAGGGTGAAGAAGTAAGAGTGCTCATTATCACCACCATTATTCAATAGCAATAAGAAAAAAAATTAAAATAATTATAACAGGCAATGAGGTAACAACATTTTAGATCTTTGCTGATAATTTGAGGGTAAACATTGCGAATTTCTGGAGAATCAACTAAAAAACTAATTGAAATAATAACTTCAGCCAAGTTGCAGGAAGTAAACCCACATAAATCATCAGCATTTCTATATATAACCAACAAAGCTCGGCAGGAAGAGATAGAAAGAAAAATTCCATTTCAAATTACTGCAGACAGTATAAAATACTTGGGAGCCTACCTGCCATGATAAACCCAGGAACCATATAAACACAATTACGAAACACTTTTCACACAAAGACAGACCTAAGTATCTGAAGAAATATTAATGTTCATGTGTAGGCTGAGTCAACATAATATAAATGACAATTCTACCTAAATTAATTTGCTTATTTAGTGCCATACCAGTAAAACAACTAGAAAATTATTTTATAGAGCTAGAAAAAAAAAAGAATAACAAAACTCACGAGGAAGAATAAAAGGCCAAGAATATCAAGTGAATCAATGCCTTCCTTCCCCCCCCCCCCAAAAAAAAAGGAAGGATGATGGCTTAGCAGTATCAGATCTCAATCTATGTCACAAAGCAGTAATCATGGTAACAATATGCTACTGGCTAAGAAATAGAGTGGTGGACCAGTGGAATAGATTAGGTACACAAGGCACAGTAGTAAACAGCCATAGTAATAGAGTATTTGGTAAACCCAAATATCCAAGCTTTTGGTACAAGAATTTATTCTTTGACAAAAATTCCTGGTAAAACTAGAAAACGGTTTGACACAATCTAGGTATAGACCAATGTGTCACCCTGTATACTGAGATCAGGTCAAAATGGATACATAATTTAGACATAAAGGTATTATTATTAGAATCAGATTAGGAGAAAATGGAAAATTTTACCTGTCAGAATTATAGATAAGGGGAGAATTCATGACTAAATAAAAGCTGGAGAGGATCATGGGAAGAAAAAGATATTATTTTAATTACATTAAATTTAAAAAGGCATAAGCAAAACCAATGCAGCCAAGATTAGACAGAAAGCAGAAAGCAGAGAGGGAAAAATTTGTAGATCAAGTTTCTCTGAAAAAGGCCTCATTTCTCAAAAATATAAAGAACTGACACAAATTTATAAGAATATGAGTTATTCTTCAATTGATAAATAATCAGAGGATATGAATAGGCAATTTTCAGAAGCAGAAATCAAAGCTATCTATGGAGTTATATTTTAAAAATGCTCTAAATAACTGATGAGAGAAATATAAGTTAAAATATTTTGAACTACTATCTCACACCTGTCATATTGGTTAACATGACAGAAAAGGAAAATGACACATGTTGAAGAGGATGCGGGCAAATTGGGACACCAATATACCGTTGGTAGTGTTAACTGATCCAACCATTCTGGGAAATGATTTGGAAACCATTCCCAAAGGGCTATAAAACTATGCCTACCCTCTGACCCAGTGATGCCACTGCTAGGCCTGTATCTCAAAGAGATTTTAAAAGAGACAGAGAGTCAGAGAGAGAAAGAGAGAGAGAAGGAGAGAGAGAGAGACAGAGACAGAGAGAGAGAGACAGAAAGAGAGAGAGAAGGAGAGAGAGACAGAGAGAGAGACAGAGAGAGAGAGACAGAGAGGGAGAGAGACAGAGACAGACAGACAGACAGACAGACAGACAGAGACAGACAGAGAGACAGAGAGACAGAGTGGGGGGAGAGAGACAGAGAGATGGAGACAGAGAAGGATCTATATGTACATCAGGTCTTTTTGTTGTGTCAGAGAGTTGGAAAATGAGGCAGATGCTCACCAGTTGGAGAATGGTTGAACAAGCTGTGGTATACGGTTGTTATGGAATATTATTGTTCAATAAGAAATGATGAGCAGGATGATTCCAGAAAAAACCCGGGAAGACTTAAATGAACTGATATAATGCGAAGAGATCAGAATAAGAACGCTGTACACAGTAATGGCAATATGATCAACTGTGAATGACTTAGACATTCTGAATAATACAATGAAGCAAGTTAATTCTAAAAAACTCATGATGAAAAATGCTCTCCATCTCTAGAGAAAGAACTGATGGAGCCTGAATGCAAAATTGACACATTATTTCTCACCTTTTAAAGTTTTTAATTTTTTTCAACATAGATTATACAGAAATGTATTTTGCCTAATTTCACATGTGTGAAAAGCACATTTCTTGCTTTCACAATGGATGGGAAAGGGGTAGGAGGGAGAGAGAGAATGTGAAACTCAAAAATTATTTTTTAAATGAAGGCAAAATGAATAAATAAAAAGAAAACATACAATTGATTTCCTTTGTAATTCTTTGCATTTTATCCATTAAAAAAATTTGGAGACATGGTCTATAAATTTTTCTAGGAAGTTCAATGGGTTCAAGATATCAAAAAAAGGTAAAAACTTTTGAGCTCACTTTATACTCCAAGGTCCTGTGAACCTCCTATTTTGTAACCAGTAAATGGGACACTGAGAGTGAGAGTTGTTCCCTATCATGAAGATGAGGGAGTGAGAGATTTCCAAAAGGGACAATCTTTAGGAAGAAGTGGCTAGGCTTTGGATATGAGGGCTTCACACTGGAATATCTTCTCTTCTTTCTCTGGAGAGGTATATACACACCCACATCTGGCTTAGGCCACCAGGAGAAATTTGTTTCTTTGGTTTCACCCCATTGACATCTGTCTCTGTCACTGATGCATCCATTGGTCTCCAACACAAGTCAGGACAAGATGGTCCTTTCCTCCAGGAGGCCCAGCAATGTCAGACCAGCAGGAGATGGGGCTGAGACTGACCATGGGGGGAGATGAAAGAAGATCATCAGAGTCCAGTCTGGAAATATGTTGGCAGCTCTGTGGGAGGGAGGGAGGGAGGGAGTGTGTGTGTGTGTGTGTGTGTGTGTGTGTGTGGTGTGTATTGGGGGAGAGAGGTTATTGGATTCAAGGCAAAATGCTGAGCCTGTCACTTTTACAGGCATGAAAAATATTGGTTCTCCCCACCCTACTCTCCTTGATTATTTGAAGTAGAAAGAAGGAGGATGAAGACTTGTTGACATGGATCATTGATTTCAAAGCCCTAATGTGCTCTGCCACCAGCTGGCTGTGACCTTGGGGGAGCTACTCTTCTCCTCTGAACATCACTCTCCTCCTTGGTGAAAGGAGAGGGCTGAATGAAATGCTCTCTAAGGTCATTCCCACCTCTAACATTCTCTGATTCTGTGATTCTAAGCCCCTGAAACTTTTGCTTTCTTAATATGATGTCCAGCTAAAAGGAGTCTTAAAAGTTACTGAATCCCTTCTCCTCCATCATTTTAGGCCTGAACAAACTGAGGTTCAAGGTGGGAAATCATATTCAGCAAGGTCTTAGCCTCAGATTCCTCTTTACTTTATAAATGAGGGATAAAAGCACCTGCTCTACTGATCTCTCCGTTTGTTGTGAGGGTCAAATAACAGTAAAGCAGATGAGTGCCTATAAGGACTGATAAAGTGTCAAATCAGGTACAAAAAGGAGAAAAACAAATATTGCATAAAAGGATCCAGACTTTGTAGAAACCCAAAACTGCTTTAAAACATTCAGAGTACATTCAGACCTGCTGGAACAGAAGACAGTGAAGCTGGGGTAACATCCCAGCTTTGTTAGCTGTGACACCATGAAAAATTCACAGAAGTGCATTGTGACTCATTTCTTCAAATATAAAGTGAGGACACTTAGATGCCCTTTAAAGTCCTTCACTGCTCAATATGTATGAACCTAAAATCCTAAATTTATGACAGTATTACTGATCACCAACCTACTGTGATTTATTATACATAGTCTTCCTGTCTTGGCCAAACATAAAAGAAACCAAAGTCTGTTTTTTTCTCCCTCCTACCATCCATCCATCCATCCATCCATCCATCCATCCATCCATCCATCCTTCCTTTTCTTCCTTCCCTCCCTCCCTCCCTCCCTCCTTCCTTCTTTTCTTCCTTTCTTTTCTTCCTTCCTTCCTTCCTTCTTTCTTTTCTTCCTTCTTTTCTTCCTTCCTTCCTTCCTTCCTTCCTTCCTTCCTTCCTTCCTTCCTTCCTTCCTTCCTTCCTTCCTTCCTTCCTTCCTTCCTTCCTTCCTTCCTTCCTTCCTTCCTTCCTTCCTTTTCCTCACTCCTTTTTCTATTACTGTCCCATTTAGTTCAACTGACTACCCCAGTTTCATAAGGATTAAGAACCTAGAAGCACTAATATTATGCAAGGTCCAGTGTGGATATGGAGAATATAGGGTCATAAAATCAAACAGCTAGAGCTGGAAGGAACTTCAGTGGTCATCTAGCCCCATTTTATAGATAAACTGAGGCCCATAGAGGTTAAATGACTCTGCCCAAGGTCAGACAGCAGGTAAGTAACACAAGTGTCATTTGTACCCAGGTCTTCCTGACCTGACACCCAGTTGTATTGACTCTGCCAATGAAAACCCTGTGGGCTTCATGCTCAAAAGACTTACAGTTCAGCTTGGATGATGAGAAACCTGTACAAATCGAGATAATCCCGAATTGAACATTTTAAAAGAGCTCTGACCCACACAGAACATATTCCGAGTGCAGTGTCTCTCTGGCAGCCAGTGATTGATAAATGCCTGCTGAATTGACTTGAGTTGAATTTTAAAAAGAGATTCGGGGTTAGGTGGCCCTTGAGGTCCACTCCTATTCTAAAATCCCATGTAGAAAAAGCTCATCTCCGGGTCCTGAACTGTCCTGGATTCGAGTTTTGATCGGGAGGTGACTGTGGCCCCTTCTGAGGCCGCTCAGTCATTATTCAGGCGTGTCCAATTCTTCATGACGCCATTTGGGGGTTCTCTTGGCAAAGATACTCGAGTGGTTTGCCATTCCCTTCTCCAGTCCATTTTACAGATGAGGAAAGCACGGCCAGCAGGGGGAAGTGACTTGCCCAGGGGTTACATAGCTCCTGTCTGAGGTCAGATTTGAACTCAGGAAGATGAGACTCCTATCCACTGTGGCGCTGTAGCTCCCCATTCAGTTGTAGACCGTCCGCAAGGACGGCTACTCGGAGGAGGACGAGCACTGCGGAGTACCGCCTCACGCATCATTCGGGGACCATTTCAAAACCTGCAGGTTAGTTTCTCAGCATCCCAGAAGAGCCGAGCTAACGAGGGAGCTCGAAGAGGAGAATGTGAGAACATAAATATCCCACGAAGGCTGGAGGTGATCTCGGAATAGAGACTTTTGAACACAGAACAGAGACTGTGAGGGCATAAAACAAGGATTATTAGGTCCTAGAATGTAGTATGTTGGGGGAGCCCAAGAAGTACAGAAGTAATGGCGGGACCCGGGCCAGCCTGGGCTCCCGAGGCTTGAACGGAAACCGTGGAATGGGAACTAGTTATCCTAGCAGCGGCCAGGGACAGCGGACTAACTGCTCCACGACGTCGGGGAGAGTACCTTCCCGGGGGAACTGCCGCCGCCGCCGCCGGCGCTGCCGCCGCAACTCGGGCTGTGTCATCTGCATGATGGATTTCGTGTATGGGGATGCCATAAGCTGCTTGCCGTGCCTCCACGCGTACCACGTCAACTGCATCGATGACTGGCTCTCCTATTCCCTGTCCTGTCCCTGCTGCATGGAGCCAGTGGATCCGTCCTTGCTGTATCCCTGTGTCACCTGTTAAATGAGGAACTTGGCAGCCAACAGCTCTGCCCCAGCATGCTCAGGTGAGCCCCCTCGGGGTGCGGCAGCCACTGGACCCGGGAGTTGTTCCCATTCGGCGAACGTACCACAGAGTACTGACGCCAGGCTGGGACCCACTCCGGAGGCCAATGGATGCCCTGCGGGGCCTGAGAGCCGTCGAGCTGGAACTCCAACGCGTCTAGCCAATGTCTGACTCTTTTCAAGCCCTCTAACTACAGTTCTACGCCCTTCCTCCCACCCCACCCCCTCCCCGCCCCTCCCCGCTATTTTAGCCGCTCCTTCGTTATCCAAGAGAACCATAGACAGCGAACGCCTTGCCTTGTGCATTTAAGCGAGGCAGAATGGTGCGAAATCGAACCCTAAAGTCTAGCTGAGTTTTTAAAGAGCCCCTGCGAGAGCTCATCTTTCTTAACCTGAGAATGCCAAGCCCTGGAACTCAGTACCCGAAGTTTTACTCTAGGGGCTCGGGGAGAGGAAGCATTTGAAATCCTCATTCCGGGAGTCCAATGTCCATTGTGGGAAAGCCGGGGGGGGGGGGGGGGGGGGGGGGGGGAGGGGGGGGAGGATTGAGGTGGGGAGGATGCACGAGGAAAAGCCCTCATTGGTCCCCTCTCTACTTGGGACTTGGCTGGTGAGACAATAAAAAACCCAGGCAACTTTGATCAGCCAGCCTAATGTTTTAGATTTCTTCTGAACTTTTAGGCTCCCTTTTTAGACCTTACTATGATCAGCCCCGACCTCTTTGGGTCGGAAGTTCTACAGTCACCATCTATTTTCTGATCTTTCATCATTCTGAGAATGAGACTAATGGAATTGGGAAATCCATCTATCCTTCCTCTATTCCCTGAACAGGTTGAATCTAACTTGCATCAGCCTTGGGTTAGAGTTGGGGAAAATGGGTCAACCAGGACCTATATTGTGGTTCTAAGGGTTCCAGGTTGATTTTTTAAAATTTAATTTAATTTCCTTCCCCAATTACATGTAAAAAATGGTTTCCAATATTTTTTAAAGAATGTTGAACCTTGAATTCTCTCCCTCCTTCCTTTCCCCCAATCCTCAACCTTCATATAGATTTGATTTGATTTTATTTTTTAATTTTAATTTAATTTTTTTTAAACCCTTACCTTCCATCTTGGAGTCAATACTGTGTATTGGCTCCAAGGCAGAAGAGTAGTAAAGGCTAGGCAATGGGGGTCAAGTGACTTGCCCAGGGTCACAGTCATATAGATTTTACATGTGCAAACATGCAAAACATTTTTCTCTATTAATCCCCTTGTGGAAGGAAACTCAAAGAGAAAAAAAAATTAAGAAAGTGAAAAAAATTGCTTTAGTCTGGATTCAGATTCAGTTTGTTTTCTCTGGATGTAGATGGCATTTTTATTGAGTCCTTTGGGATAGTTTTGGATCATTGTATTGCTGAGAATAGCTGCAATTCGCTGCTGTTCATTGTAAATTACAATGTTCTCCTGATACTGCTTATTTCACTCTGCTTCAGTTTATAGAAGTCTTTCCAGGCTTTTCTGAACTCCTTCTGTTAAGTCATTTCTTATGGCACAATAGTATTCCATTCACTCAGCCATTCCCCCATTGGTGGGTAGCCCCTCAATTTCCAAATCCCCCCCTCCCCACCCCACCCATAGCTGCTTTAAATATTTTTGTATTTTTTGGTCCTTTTAAAAAAAATCTCTTTGGTATACAAATCTAGCAATGGTATTGCTAGGTCAAAGGTTATATATACTGTTTTATCATCCTTTGGGCATAGGTCTAAACTGTTCTTCTCAATGATTGAATCAGTTCAAAACTCCCCCAACAATGCATTCACATCCCAACTTTTCCATATCTACTCCAAGTTTTGTCTTTTTCTTTTTCTGTCATAATGGCCAATATGATAGGGGTGGGGCTGGTACCTCAGGTGTTTTTAATTTGCATTTCTCCAAATAATAGTGATTCAGAGCATTTTTTTTTTTTGCATGACTATAGAAAGCTTAAATTACTTTGTCTAAGAACTGCCTGTTCATATACTTTGACCTTTAATCAATTGGGGAATGACGTGAATTCTTATATCTATTCAACTCATTTCTCTATGCATTTGAGAAATGTGGTCTTTATTAGAGATTTGTAAAAACATTTTGCACCATTATGATTTCTGTGTATTACTTTCTATCCTATTTATCTGTTTAGTTTCTGACCTCCACCTCCCCCAATTTGCCTTCTTTTCTATCAGCTCCATCTCCCTTCTCCTATCCCCTTCCCCTCCTATTTTCCTATAGAGTAAGATAGCTTTCTATGACCAATTGAATGTTTATGCTCTTCCCTCATTGAGTTAATTCTGATGAGAGTAAAATTCACATGCTCGCCTCCCAACTTCCCTCATCTCCCCCTGCTCCCCTGAACACTCTTAGATGCCTCTTTTAAGTGCAATAATTTGTCCCATTCTAATTTTCCTTCCCCCTCCTTTCAATACCTTTCTCTTTCTATGCCTTAATTTAATTTAAAATTTTCTATCATCCTATCATATTCACCTCATACCCTTGCCTTCTGTATAACTCCTTCTAAATGCCCTAATAATGATGAAGTTCTTTGGAGTTACAAGAATTATCTCCTCATTTGGGATGTATATGGTTTAACCTTATTGAATGTCTTTTGATATCTCTTTGCTGTTAACCTTTTTATGATTCTCTTGAGTTTTGTATTTGAGAGTCAAATTTTCCATTCAGCTCTGGACTTTTCATCAGGAGTGTTTGAAAGTCCTCTATTTCATTGAATATCCATTTTTTTCTCCTGAAGGATTGTGCTCAGTTTTGCTGGGTAAGTGATTCTTGGTTGAAGTCCTAGCTCCTTTGCCCTCTGAATATCATGTTCCAGGCCTTCCAATTCTTTAATGTAGAAACTACTAAGTCCTGTGTTATCCTGATTGTTCCACAATATTTGAATTGTTTCTTTTTGGCTGCTTGCAATATTTTCTCTGTGATCTGGGAGTTTGGTAATTTGGCTATAATATTTCTGGGAGTTATCCTTCTGGGATCCCTTCCAGGAGATGATCAGTGGATTCTTTCAATTTCTATTTTGTCCTCTGGATCCCTGTATCTTCTTTACCATCGTGGCTCCAGTCCTCTAGATAATCAGATTTTTTTTTTTAAAGCCAAACTAATTCTATGCAAAAAGGATGCAGAGAGAGAAGCAAATGGCATGCTATTGCTCATCTGAGAAGGAACTACTGCCTTCAATATAGCCAAGACCCCCTCACCCATTCCAGAGCATAGACCACCTTTCTGCTAGCAGGCTAGGCTCTTGTCCCTGGACATTGTGGGTGTCCCCAGGCCACTGCCACTCTAAGGGGTGGGGATGACCCGAGAGGAACCCTCCAAAGGATTATTTCTGGGCTAGTTCTAGTAGAAGAGATGGACAGAACCCACCATCACATAGAAGACAAGCAATGAAATGTGTAACAATAAAAGACAGTTGAATGTTGGAGCCAAAGGCATTTTAGAGTATTTGACTAAAGACAAAACATTAGAGCTAGAAAGCATGATAGGGATTGTTGAGTTCAGCCTCTCCTTTTGTAGATGAGGAAATGGAAATCTAAGGAGGGAAAGTGACTTTCCTAAGGTCACATAATTTGTCAAACATTGGGAATTCTCTAGCTCCATAATATTGTAGACTGCTGGGTTCTTTCTTGTTTCCCAGTCCAGATAATTTGCAACTCCCATGTGTTTTGTTGTTTTGAGGCTGTCAGACTCATTAGTCCCTGGGAACCTTGAAGAACAAAGTGCTGTTGGGACCTGGAGAGGAAGGATGTGGCCATATGGATTTGATGCTTTCTCGGCAGGGAAGAGTCCCCCAGTAGATAACCTAGGGACAGTGGAGCTTTAAAAAGCAGGGGCTGAAAGCACGGGTTTTAGGTTTCAAACGCAGACACACTCTGCCCTCTGATGCTCTAATTACAGCCTTCAAGGGATAACTGAAAGCCCAAGTGGTCTGGGAAGATAGGAAAATGCTGGACCTCATTTACAAGAAATACCTTTTGCCTTTTAGGTTGGTCTTTGGTTGTGAAAATACTAAGAGATAAAGGACTCCATTCATAGGATAGATAGCTGACAGGCACCTCAGAGATCATTTAATCAATCTATTAATGAATCCACTAGAATGTATAAAGTACCCACTATGTGCTGGGCCCTCCATGCTAATTATGGCAGAAAAAAGAAAACAAATGAAATTATTTTTAGTCCAACCCCTTGATTTCACAAGTGAGGAAACTGAGGTAAAGAGAGAAGTGATTTGCTGACCCTTGCATAATAGAGTCAAGATTTGAATTCAGCTCTTTTGATTTTACTCTCATCATTTGTTTCACACCACCTGTCCTGATTTTCAGCTAACATTTGTTGATTGTTTTCTCTCTCCAGGGTGTTCTATCTCCTAGGCTTTCGAGCGCCTTTCAAACTTTAGCTTTAAACGTCTTTTAGGGTAAAACTTGCCTAATCCGGCTCTGCTATGAACTTAAATTTTTGTGTATGTGTGTGTGCAGGCTTCAGCCTTTCCCTTCTGTCTCCCATTTATTGGATGACTGTCAGGAATGGAGAAGTTGGGGGTTGAGGCCTTAGAGGAGTTGGATTTTATTTTATCTGCATTTATTATTTGAATCATCATTTACTTTACATGTTAATGTAACATAGAATTCTGTTTATATGTAATTTAATAGATAACATATTTCTATATGATCATATTCACTATTATTCTTTAATTGCTCTTGCTTGTGCTGTCTCGTTGTCCACAGGGCCAAAGAATACCAGGCCTTAAAACAACTTGTATGCAGTCAGGCTCCCTTCCCGTCAGCCGACAAACACAAATAAACAGCATTTCACAAAGATGCGGAGCTTTTTTGGCATATAGAAGAATAACACTGACAGAACACCGGAGAAACATGCCCAGTCACTTCTCAGCAAATCCTCCAGCAGGCTAATGGAGAAAGGAGCAGATTGGCCTGGGCTGGTGCAATGGGGCAGGCGGCTTAGGCACCTGGGGATCTAGTGGGAAGGTGGGACTCCACAGCACTTCTGGGTCCGCTGAAGACCCCTGTGCCCCAAGGCGCGCACACGTAGCCAGAGGTGTCAGGCTTCTCAGACAACTTGTGTGAATGACTTCCTCTCACTGAATTGGCTCTGGATTCAACCAACAAATATCTATCAAGCACCAGTTACTCTGTATGTGTCAGGCCAGCTGCTAAGCCTCAGGGATACAAAAACAGGCAAAAGACACTCCTTGCCCTCAAGGAGCTCACAGTCTAAGCAGGGAGTCAGTATGAAGATATGTACAAAGCAAATAGGAAAGCACTAACAGAGGGCAGGCATTGACCAAACCAGCTGATATAAGCCCACGAGTGAGGGAAAAGAAGTGACACATCCCAGTGATTCTATTATTCGTTTTCTTTTTTCAGTTAGAATCTTGGGATGTTAGACCTGGGAAAGTGCTTGGAACACAGGATATGAAAGCTGGAAGGGCTTTTCCAATAGAAAATCTTGGAGCTGGGAGAGGCATTTAGAACAAAGAATGTTCTCTTAGAGATGGAGATAGACTCCTTTTTTTTTTCACTTGATAGGTGAGGAAATTGAGGATCACAGGGAGGAAATAAATATTCCAAGCTCATACAGATACTTAACAACAAGCCAACCTCCTTCTTTCCTTCCTTCCTTCCCTCCTTCCCTTCTTCCTTCCCTTCTTCCCTCCTTCCTTCCTTTGTTCTTTCCTTCCTTCATTTATTTGTTTGTTCATTTATTCATTTGTTCATTTGTTTGTTCGTTCCTTCCTTCCTTCCTTCCTTCCTTTGATCTTTCCTTCCTTCCTTTCTTTCTTCCTTCCTTCCTTCCTTCCTTCCTTCCTTCCTTCCTTCCTTCCTTCCTTCCTTCCTTCCTTCCTTCCTTCCTTCTTTCTTCCCTCTCTCCCTCCCTCCCTCCCTCCCTTCCTTCTTCCCTCCCTACCTCCGTACCTCCCTCCCTTCCTTCCTTCCTTCCTTCCTTCCTTCCTTCCTTCCTTCCTTCCTTCCTTCCTTCCTTCTTTCCTTCCTTCTTCCCTCCCTACCTCCCTCCCTTCCTTCCTTCCTTCCTTCCTTCCTTCCTTCCTTCCTTCCTTCCTTCCTTCCTTCCTTCCTTCCTTCTTCCCTCCCTACCTCCCTACCTCCCTTCCTTCCTTCCTTCCTTCCTTCCTTCCTTCCTTCCTTCCTTCCTTCCTTCCTTCCTTCTTCCCTCCCTACCTCCCTCCCTACCTTCCTTCCTTCCTTCCTTCCTTCCTTCCTTCCTTC
>NC_077228.1:22035151-22052651 GCF_027887165.1 Monodelphis domestica
CGTATTCAGGAAACTAATATGGGGTGTGTGTTGGGGGGTGGTAGAACCCCTTTGCCTAGCCTCTTCCTTGTAGCCCATAAATGAGCTTAGCAGATGCTGTCCTGATGCCTTCAAGACTCATCCTTTGAACCCTTGACTCTTTCCAGGGCCCTGTTAGGAAGCCCCTAGAACACTGCCAATCCTGGAATACCCCTTTAGCTGGGAAGGTCCCTCCATTCCCCACTGTCCCCCTGATCCTTCTCTGCTGATCCGATCAGCCTCAGCCCCCACCTCCTCCTTCAGGTGACCCCAAACCAAGCTCTTGACTGCTTCGGGCAGCTGGGTGGCCCTCCTGGACCCCAACCATGTTGGGCTTCAAGGGAGAAGTACTTCGACGCTCTGGTCTGATCCTGCTTCACCCGCCTGCCATTTGCCTTGTCAGACGACAGAATGAAGACTGGAGAGCTTTTATGTTTGTCCTTCCTGACCTCTGAAGACTCGAGGAGGGACTTCTGCCCGGCTGGCCCTTGTCCTCTGGCAGCCCTGGCTTAGCCCGATGGATTCTTGCTCTGAGTTGTGCCAGAGGGGACTTTCCCTGCTGGGTTCTCCTCCCAGGAGAGCTCCCAGTACTGGGAAGGGAAGGAGAACCACACACAGAGAACCATATTGGTTTGGTAGAAAAATACTCAACTGGCTGTTGGGAAACCCAGTTTTAAGGCCCAAATCGATGAAGGATTTTCACAATGGCCATCGCTGCAAGGTAGTCTTTGGTTTTCCCCGTCCTTCCTTAGGAGGATGCCTAGAGAAGATCACCTTTTTCTTTTTAAACCCCCACCTTCCATCTTAGAATCAATACTGGGTATTGGCTTCAAGGCAGAAGAGCAGTCAGGGCTAGGCAATGGGGGTCAAGTGACTTGCTAGGGAGTGTCTGAGGCCAGATTTGAACCCAGGAACTCCCATCTCTAGGCCTGGCCCTCAATCCACTGAGCTACCCAGCTGCCCACTTCCCTAGCATTTTAAAGTACCTTACATTCATTATCTCATTTTATCCTTACAACCACCCTGGGAGATAATGGCTACAATTTTCCCCATTTTACAGGTGAGTAAACTGAGGCTGAGAGGTTAAGCCCAGGGCCACAGAGATACTGAGAATCTGAAGCAGGATTCATACTCTGGGCTTCCCGACTCTTCATACATTTCTCACATGTTAATAGCAAATGTAGCATCATTACCATCTGCTTTGTCAATGCCTCCATCTAGGTTGTAACTGAAAACCCGGTTCTACATGTACCATTACCCCATTAGAACATAAGTTCCTTGAGAGCAAAGACACTCTTATTTTACAAATTTGTAGCCCTAAATGCTTGGCATGGTGTCTTGTCCATAGAAAACAATTCAAGAATGCTTTTTTCATTCATTGATTCATTCATTCAAAGCATTGTCCAAAGGAAATCAATTTCCTATTTACTGAGAAGTATTGATAGGGGCAGCTAAGTAGTACAGTGGATAGAGAGTACCAGGTCTGGAGTGGGGAAGAACTGGGTTCAAATCTGGCCTCAGATACTTCCTAGCTGT
Organism: Monodelphis domestica; assembly: GCF_027887165.1. Classification (NCBI taxonomy): domain Eukaryota; kingdom Metazoa; phylum Chordata; class Mammalia; order Didelphimorphia; family Didelphidae; genus Monodelphis; species Monodelphis domestica. The sequence goes on from NC_077228.1 coordinate 22,036,706, forward strand.
GTGACTTCAGGAGAGTCATTTAATCTCTTGTGACTCTTCAATCTTTGAACTGCTATTAAGACAGAGGGTAAGAGTTCAAAAAAATAAATACAAGTGATAGTATTCCATATAAAAAGATATCCTTTCCTCCTTCATACTCAATGATCTAACCCTTGTAGTAAAGCTTTTTTTTTTTTTAAACCCTTATCTTCCATCTTGGAATCAATACTGTGTATTGGTTCCAAGGCAGAAGAGTGGTAAGGACTAGGCAATGGGGGTCTAGTGACTTGCCCAGGGTCACACAGCTGGGAAGTGTCTAAGGTCAGATTTGAACCTAGGACCTCCCATCTCTTGACCTGGCTCTCCATCCACTGAGCTACCCAACTGCCCCCTGTAGTAAAGCTTTTAAAAAAGAAAGAGGAAAGAAAAAAGTCTTTTGGTCCATGATCAACACTTCAGCGGAGACAGGCAATGTATACAGTATTCCTCTTCCTAGATTCTCACTTATGTAAAGAGGAGAGGAAGGAAGCACATTTTATTACCTCCTTTTGGGGCCAAGCTCAATGGCACAGTGGGTGAACGGATCTCAGATTTGGAGTCATGAAGCCTCAAGTTTGAATCCTGTCTCAGATATTCTGGAGCTGTGTGGCCCTGCACGTAAACCCCCAGCCTCAGTTTACTCACCTGTAAAATGGGAATAATATAGCTCCTACTTGTTTATGTTCTTGTGAGGATCAAATGAGATGATGAATGCAGAGTGCTTTAAAAAGCCCCAAATGCTCTTTAAATGCTTGCTAGGTTCAGTCTCACCTGGAATGCCCAAGTGGGGATATTTCAAGGGCAGGTAGTGCATTTAGGGAGGATGACTTGACTGCTAAATTCCACTGCGCTCCATCACATTATCGTAATCGCTCTAGCTGGAGGCTCTCGGGGATTTGGAAACATTTTCCTCCTACCCTTCTCTGGGGCTCAAGATGACACCCTCCTTGAGATGTTCAAAGGGCTGGTAGACTCAGGACTGGCCCCCGAGTTTTAGTCTAAATAATCTGAGAAGCGAGGGAGAAGTAAATGCTTTCAAGCTGGCTGAAAAAAAAAAAGCTTATTTCTTTTATTTATTTGAAATATGCTTTCTCTTCCACACCAAAGGCACTTTTGAGGAAAAACAGAGTCTCTTCCTGCCTGTGAAGAGGGTTCTCCTACATGTCTGAGCTTCAGGCTGGGTTTTTGTTTTTTGTTTTTTTGCCTCCTTCAGAATGTTCCACCTCTCCTCCCACCTGTCCCTTTAATAATATATTTTATAATATAATATAATAATATATCCCTTTAATAAGGGCTCCCCAACTAGTCATTGCTCACAACAACCTGGTAGTACGGAGTACAGAGGTTATGATGCCTCCCCCCACCCCCATTTTATGGATGAGGAAACTGAGGTTGAGAGGATGAAGGGATTTCTCCAGGATTCTACAATTCATAAGTGTTGGAGTTGGATCCAGTTCTCCTCTCTTCAGAGAACCATAGAGTAACAGAATGTAAGCATTAGAAGGGAGCTCAGTGGCCATCCATGTAATAATGGAACCTTCCTATAACAAGCCTAATAAGTGATCATCTAGCCCCTGTTTCAAGTCCCCAAGGAAGCCCATCACATTCCAAGGCAGGTTATCCCATTTCTTCATGGCCCTAATTGTTATTTTTGAAATTCTTCCACCTTAGAATCAATACTCTGTATTGGTTCCAAGTCAGAAGAGCGTAAGGGCTAGGCAATGGGGGTGAAGTGACTTGCTCAAGGTCACACAGCTGGGAAGTATCTGGGGTCACATTTGAACCCAGGACTTCCTGTCTCTAAGCCTGGCTCTCAATCCACTGAGCCACTTGCCCCCAAATTCCAAATTTATTAAAAGGATAAAAGTTGTGTGTAGATAACTATAAATAAATACAAGTGATAGTATTCCATATATAAATATATCCTTTCCTCCTTCATACTCAATGATCTAACCCTTGTAGTAAAGCTTTTAAAAAAGCCCCAGCAAGGGGGCAGCTGGGTAGCTCAGTGGATTAAGAGCCAGGCCTAGAGACGGGAGGTCCTAGGTTCAAATCTGGCCTCAGCCACTTCCTAGCTGTGTGACCCTGGGCAAGTCACTTGACCCCCATTGCCTAGCCCTTACCACTCTTCTGCCTTGGAGCCAATACACAGTATTGACTCCAAGCCTGAAGGTAAGGGTTTAAAAAAAAAAAAGCCCCAGCAAGGTGAAGGAACTTGGTCAAGGTCCTGAGTGTAGTAAGTGTAAGAGCCAGGATTCGAACTTCTGCCTCCAAAAATTTCTCACTTAAATTAGTCTTTAAAAGATGGGCTGGAACAAACCATATGAAGAAAACAAAAAGACTTATCAAGCAGGCACTGGGAATAGAGTGGGCAAAGAAGCAGAGGCAGGAAATCTGAAAAGGAAGAAATATGCAGAAAATATACTTTAAAGTTTAAAAAACCCTTTAAAAAGGTGAATTCAGGGGCAGCTGGGTAGCTCAGTGGACTAAGAGATAGGCCTAGAGATGGGAGGTCCTGGGTTCCAGTCTGACCTCAGACACTTCCCAGCTGTGTGATCCTGGGTAAGTCACTTAACCACCATTGCCTAGGCCTTACTGCTCTTCTGCCTTGGAACCAATACATAGAATTGATTCTAAGACAGAAGAAAAGAATTTAAAAAATAAATTGAATTCAGCAGACCTTCATTATTCTACCTACTTTGATTTGACTCACAAGAAAAATAAGAAAGTTGGAAAGCATATAGTCAACATGGCTGCCTGAATGGGAGGCAAACTCCCCAACTCCTAGGTATCTACGCTAGTAAAAACCATGAATTTCACACCAGACCAAATAATTATCAAGAAATCTAATGTCCTTCCTAGCTGTGTGACCCTGGGCAAGTCACTTACCTCCCATTGTCTAGCTCTTACCTCTCTTTGGCCTTGGAACCAAAATACAATATTAATTCTATGATAGAAGGTGTCAAAGTCTCAAGGATCTCACATTCTACTTGGGCAGGGCATGTAGAAAAATAAATTAAAAATAAAGATTAACGTAAGAGATCTAGTTCTTTACTTTTCTACAGTGGCATTCTTGCTCTCGTTCCTCACCCAATTTTCCCTTCCATCATAAAATCCAAGCCATAACAGGAAGCGCCCTTTGAGGTGACCTGATCCTAGCTACCAATGAACTCCTTGCTTTCCTGATGGATGAATCAAGCAGGCACAACATGAGATTGGCACCAAGATGAAAAGGAGAAGTGTAGAGAGGTCATCACCTGGCAGCTCCCCCCCCCCCAATCCCTGCAATTAGAGGGTGGGCCATGAAGGGAACTAGGACCCCAGAGGTCAGAGGACAGCACCCAGGACCGAGAAGACTTGAGGATACGGGTGACAAGCAAACATCAGGAAAGGACAGAGTGATTGGTAGTAATTGGAATGCTGGGCCACCTCCCCCTCTAATTGGACTAAAGCCAATTAAAAGACAAAGAACCCATATTCAGCATGGCGGCCTGCATGGTAGACGCCATGGGGCTTCTTTTGTTTATCATGTCAGACTTTTTTATTAAGCAATTCCCCTGCAGGAAAACCATAGGGGAGGCATGAAAGCCTTGTCTTCAGCTCGGGTCCCTTCTCTTTGTTGTTCAGTTGTTTCAGTAATGTCCAACTCTTTGCAAACCCATTTGGAATTTTCTTATCAAAAATGCTGGAGTGGTTTGCCATTTCCTTTTCCAGCTCATTTTACAGATGAGGAGATTGAGGCAAATAAGATGAAGTGACTTATCCAGGATCACACAGTTAAGATCCTAGAGTGGTTTGCCATTTCCTCCTTCCATTTATTTTACAGGTGAAGAAACTGAGGCAAGCAGCAGTAAGTGACGTCAAGGGTCACACAGTTAGTGTCTGAGGCTAGATGTGAACTCAGGTCTTCCTGACTCCCAAACTGGCACTCAATACACTGCCATCACCTAGCTGCCTCTCTCTCCTTCGTAGTGCCTTTCATGACCAATCCTCACTCCCACCCAAAGAGAAGGGACTTGATCAAGGCCATGTAGATGGGAGAATAGCTGGAAATGTGATTTCTCTTCTCTTCTAGGGAACCAGGTTATAAAGGGCTTTAGAAGCCAAAGGACTTTATGTTTGATCATGGAGGTGATAGGGAGCCATTGAAGGTGATGGACTGGGGTTGGGGGGGACCAGTCAGGCAACATTTTCAGAAAATTGCTTTGGGGGTGAGTAGCCAGCATATTCCTTGAGGTGAGGAGAGCCTGGAGCCAGGCAGCAGCTACCGCAATAGTCCAGGCGGGAGCTGATGAGGGTCTTCATGGGGAGGGGGGCTGTGTCAGAGGAGAGAAGGGGAGGTGTCAGGGGGATGGTACAGAGACACAATCAACAAGCCTTGGGAACAGATTGGACATGGAGGGGGTGCATGTGACAGGGAGGAGTTGATGGTGACAGTTCTAATGGGAGTCTCCACGGTAACAGGTTGGCATTTTCTTGGAATTATGCATCTCTCCAGCTTTGGTTCTTGAGCTGGGACTTTTTGCCTGGGCCAGCTCTGTCTTTCGGGGTGCTTTTTAGGTGGGGGACAGCGTTGTTTGGTCTCCCTCCATGTCCCCTGAGTCCTTTGGATTTGTTGTTGTTGTCTAAATCCTTACTTTCCATTTTAGAATCAACATTGTGTATTGGTTCTGAGGCAGAAGAGTGGCAAAGGGTAGGCAATGGGGATCAAGTGACTGGCCCAGGGTCACACAGCTGGGAAGTGTCTGAGGTCAGATTTGAACAGATTAATTAATAATTAAAAAAAACTTGGCTAGAATCACATGAGGTAATGAAGAGTAAAATGAATAAAACCACAAAAATAATATATGCAGCTATAGATTTAATATTGGAAAAATAGCTTGTAAATGTTCATCTGCAGAGAATGAGCTGAGAAATGGAAATGTGAAAGGCCTAATCTATATATTTTGCTGGCTGATGACTTCTTTGGTGTAGGGAGGGCAGGGAGGGGCTGAATAATATTATATATATATACATATATATATATATATATATTTAATAAGGGAGAGTTTGAGGCAGGGATGTAATAATAAATGTTTAGCAATCAGACCCCTCCCTCCCCCTACTCCTGCCAACAGTATGCACAGTATGTTTTTTTAAACCCTAATCTTTCATCTTAGAATCAATACTATAAATTGATTTGAAAGTAGAACAGTAAAAGATTGGTAATGGGGGTCAAATGACTTGCCCAGGGTCACACAACTGGGAAGTATCTGAGACCAGATTTGAACTCAGGACCTCCTGTCTCTAGACCTGGCTCTCAATCTACTGAGTTTTACCCCACCCCAAATACATTTTAAGATTTAATCTTCATTGTTAACATGTAGTCTGACACTTTCTTAAATCTAGACAATCGGCAACAAGAAATAAGCCCTAATTTATATATTTTTATAGTAAATGTTTTACTATATAGTACTTTTCCAAATTTATAGTCATTTCCAAGATGCAAATACTCATATTGAAAATTCAACACTATTCTCAAGAGTCAGTTTGAGCTGGTTGCAACACAGCCCCAGTTTGAAGAAAAGATAACGAGTTCCATTTTAGTCATATTGAGCTTAAGACTTTTATGGGATATCAAATTCAAGATGTCTAGTAGGTAACTGGTGAGGCAGGAATTCAGAATGAGAGAGGTTAGGGCTTGATCTATAGTTCTGGGAGCTGTCTGCATGAAGATAATAATTAGTCACAGAGTTAGGATTTAGGTTTTTTCTCTTGAACCTAGAGAGCCAAACTAGAGCAAATGGCAAGACCTAAGTTGAGTTAAGAAAATCTTCTCCCCAAAAGACATTTCAAACAGGAGTGGGCAAAGCCAAGTCTTTGGTGGAAGCTCTGCAAAGTCTAGAAGCCTCTCCAAGTCCCTTCCTTCAACCGCCAGTTCCTTCCTTCTGATATTGCCTCCAATTTATCCTGTATGTATCTGTGTATGTGTGTGTGTTGCGTGTTTCTGTTTTGCGGTTCATTCTTTGGAGTTGGGCATTCACACATTATGCTTCAAATATATCCTGTATAGAGCTTGCATGTACCACAGCTATTGACACATTTTATTCCCTTGTGGAAAGTAACTGCTTGAGAGCAAGGACTGTATGTCTTGCTTCTCTTTGAATCCCTAAGCTCTTAGCACATTACTTGGCAGGTACCTTTTTACTTGACATTTGTCGACTGATACAAGGAGAGATGGGAAGACAACAGGTTGGTGATAGTGTAGAGAAGATCCTGGATGATCTCTAAGATCCTGCGATTCTGTGGAAGATCTCTCCAAGGACTCTCCACTTCCCATGTCTGTCTGCCTCAAACTTTTGCCAAATCTAGACCTTGTTGAATAACCACGTCAAAGGGTGAAGCGATGCCTCAACTATAAAGGAGACAAGAGCCACTCCTACCCTTAACTGTCCTCAAAAGCAGAAGGACCAAGAAGGAGAAGCATGCAGCCCCACTTAGCCACCAACTCAGCACAGGGTTATTAGATCTGATTCACAGTCCAAGTCACTTCCATCACAAGTCCTACTATCAAAAACCCTCTGCAGATAATGCTGGGCACCCCTTTCTTGGGCAGGGGATGGGCTCTCCTTCCCAAGCTGTCATTTTAAAGTGCTTTCAAGCTGGATTATTGTGGTCTGCCTGGTGGTGCCATCATTTCCCCACTACTCTATCTTGGGCTTATTGGGATTGCAGAGGGCAAGCTTGCCATCTAGAGTGAAAGGAGACTATCAGACCACCCTCTGATGGCATCAAATGTACAAATAGAAAATTTGTACCTTTGAACTATATCTCCCAGCATCTCTGTCCTCTTTCATTCCCGCCTTGCGTACTTGCGTATTGTATACAGTTCTATGTAACTCTGCCCCTGCTCTCTTCTCTTGTGACCGCAGCTGAGTTAGGTCCCTTTTTACTCTACCTTTTTGTTTTAGTTATTATTAATAAATATTATTAAATAGGATACTAGGAGTCATTGTATATTGTTTTTAAGCTTACACAAATATGGAACTGGTTGGCGAGCCAGTAAAAATCCCTGGCCATCCTGAGTTAACTTGATTGATTGATTGATCAATCAGATTTGTTCATTTATTCATTAGAGGAGCAGAAGGGATGGTGTTGTCTCTTATACGATCATAAAACCAGAATTACTTGAGTTTACTTCATGTCAACTTTGTATATACTTCCACGTGTTACTGTCATTTCTTCTGCTAGAATATGAATATCCAGGGGACTATGTCATTGCTGGTGTATATGCTCAGCATTTAGCAGAGTAGCTAGCATGTAGCAAGTGCTTATCAAATGTTTGTTGATCACCTAATTGGTATATACTTTCCCTGCCCTCTCCCAATATCTCCCTCCCCAAAAGAATGCAAGAGACTGTGGCATGTTCATCGTCTTTGGATGTCTATTGCTTGGGAGAGATCCTGACATAGAGGAGGTGTCTGATAAATACTTGTTGATTAATTGGCTTCTGGAAAATCAGTTTCCTGTGAAAACACTTGTTAAAAAAATGTTTTTTTTCATATAATTAAAAAAAGGGAGAGATTAAAAAAGTAAATAAGCAACTTTGAAAGACAAAAAAGAAAACCACACCACTGCTCTGGGGTTCGAATTCCTCACCTCTAGTGAAGAAAGTAAAATCTGATAACTAGTAAGGTTCTTTCTAGTTCAAATTCCTCCATCCTGTTGACTTTTCTTCCCACTTGACCTCCTGTTGATTGTTAGTCTGTTGAGCACCTCCTTTAAACCTGAACCTTTTCCTTGTTTTTGTAGACCAACCCTTGATAGTTGGCCATTATCTGTGGATTCCAGCCATTAATCTTCTGATGCTTGAACCTCCTACCACCCTTTGCCTTCTTATACTACCCTGTAGGATTTCACCAGGTGGAGGTGAGGAGGAGGTTTTTTTACAGGTGCACAGGTTATACAAATACAAAAAGTCAAGAGGAGGAAGACATGGGATTTTGCCACGAAAGCCTCATGGGCAACTTTTGTCCATGGGGTCACAAAGAGTTGGACAAGACCGAGCAACTAAACAACAAATATAGAACCAAATCTGTCCAAGAATTATAACAATATTAATAACCTATAATAATAATTAGCACACATATAGTACTTAAAGATTTTCAAAGCAATTTCTATATATTCATTTGATCCTTATAGAAACCCTGTGAGGTAGGTGCTGTTATTATCATCATTTTAAAGAGGAGGAAACTGAGTCTATGAGATGCAAAATGATTTGTACAGCTGGTAAATATTTCAGTCAAGATTTGAACTCATTTCTTGATTCCTAAGGTCATGTAATGATTCACTACATAACGCATCTAGTTCAACCTCCCATTTTATAGACGAGAAGCCTGAGTCCCAGAGTGGATAAGAGGGTTGTCCAGGTCACACAGCTATTAAGTATCTGAGGGAGGATTTGAACTCAGGTCTTTTTGCCATCCCATCTGTCTCTTTAATCATTCCACCCATGACATTTCCCCATCTCCTTGGCCTTCTTCTGGTTATTCCAAAGTTCACAAGGTCTTTTTTGAAAAAGTGATACGCAGAAATGAGCTTCATATTCCAAGAGTGATCTGACCTTTCCCCTCCTCTGTTCAAAGGGCTGATACTCCCTCATTTCAGCATGCATAACTTTCTTTGTTGCATAATCAGTACATATTTTAATGTCTAATCAACTTATAAATAATTATGTCATTTTAAAATTAATTATATTATTTGACATAAAATTAAAACTATAAATAATAAAAGTTATCAGTTTAATCAATCATACATAGCTGAAGTCACTCAGAGCTAGGATTAGAACTCAAATCCCTTGACTCCCAGGCCAGTGCTTTTCCTACTATAGCTTCAACTAAATGTTTCCTGCTATTTCTTTGGGAATTCCAAAGCCTTTGAAGTTCACCCCAATAGTTTGCATAGCACACCTCATCCCAGGACTCACATGCAGCCCACACCCAGAAGCTCAGGCCTCCCATACCCAGTGGGCTTCCAGCCAAGTATGCAGTTGGACTGGACCCCAAAGTAAAGGAGGGTGTGAGCTGAGGAGGACTCGGAGCCTGTGACAGGCCCTCAGGGCTGCACTTGGTTGATCTTGCTCTATAAATAGAAGGAATAATGATCAGAATGTCTTTTTAATATGCACATGGAATTCATTTATTTAATGAAGAATTTTCCTGAAAAAGAAAGTTGCTGTCCGGGCTGGGAGAGTCAGGAAACTAGATGGAAAAAAAAATAAAAAGGAGAATCCTGAAGCATACCCTGCTGTCCATCTGGGGCTCAAGCTCAGGCCTGGCTTTGGACTACCTCCCTGGATGACTCTGAGCAAGTCATGGAAGCTTCTCCCCACTCTGATGGTTACTTTTCTAAACATTATTAAAGTTGCTGGTCCAGAAGATCTTTAGGGTCCCTTCTAGGCATAACTGGAGGCTAGCTCTTAACACGCTCTGCCCTAAGCTCCCTTCCAGCCCTGGCATTCCCTGCTCTATTAATTAATAAATAAGTCAAAAAGGCTTTATTAGGCACCTGCTATGTATGCTATCAAGCACTGTTCTAGGTGGCGGGGATACAAGCACAAAGAACAAACCAATCCCTACTCACAAGATGCTTACATTGACATGAAGGAAATCGATAAATAGGCTCTGGAACTCTATAAATCTGTGATAAACAGGAGAATACACATAGGAGCGATTCATGGTCCTTGTTTAATGGAAACAGACACACATGGAGACTGGCGAAGCCTCTCTGTCAACATCTCCCCATGGGGAGAGTCTGGGGGTCCTGCTTCTGGGAGAGTCATGATGTCACGTATGGAAGTCCTTTGGAGAGACGTTCAAGTGGCATGGAAAGGAACCCAGAAATAAGTGCTTCTCCTGCTCATAACATGGCTGGATGGGTCAGTGGATAGAGAGCGAGTGCTAGAGAGAGGAGGTTCTGGGGTCAGCCATGGCTTCAGACACTTAGCTGTGTGACCCTGGGCAAGACACAACCCCAATTGCCTGGCCTTGACACTCTTTGCTATTGGAATGGATATATCGCATTGATTCTAAAACAGAAGGAAAGGATTTAGAAAACCTACCATGGCTAGTAGAATCCTTTTCAATTGGCTGCGCACCTTCAAAAGGAGCCAAAAGAACAAAGCGTTGACTTCTTTCTTTAATGTTTGTCTCTTTGATGGTTATTTGCATTGATTTGAGTCCATTGCCGGTGAGAGACAATATTTGATAGGGAGAGTCTTTCCAAGAGCAGCATTTGACTGGCTGACATGTACTTACTTGTTTCTTTGTTTGCTGTTTTTAATCTGGCCTTTGTTCTTTTGATTTAGGAAAAAGAAATTAACCTGGAGACTTTGATCTGAGTTTGGGAAAGCCAGGAGAATGAGACTTCAGGTGGCTTTTGCAGCCAGTGTAGCCTCCAGGTGTCAGTGAGCAAAAAACCCTTTTCAGGACCCAGCCCAATGGTAGCTGAGACAAGGACTTCTCTAGTAGCGATGCTACAGTTGAATGTGAATTTAGAAAGTTTAATAAGTCTGAATCTACTCTCCCCGGAGTCTAAAGTGATAAGAAGTCAGGATATGAGCTTTTATTTTATTTTAATTTTATTTAATCAATTAATTTAGAGTATTTTTCCAGGATTAAAAAAATCATGTTCTTTCCTCCCCTTCCCCTACCCCCCTCCTGTAGCCAATGCACAATTCCACTAGGTTTTACATGTATCTTTGGTCTAGCCCTATTTCCATATTATTGATATTTGCACCAGGGGGATTGTTTAGGGTTTATAACCCCAATCATAGGGTGTGAGCTTTTAAAGGAAAATGTTTGCCCTTTTTTAAAAAATATTTTATCTTGGAAGTAAATATGCCTTTGTAAAAGCAAGTTGCTGTTCAGTAATGAAACAGAACTTCAATAATGTAAAAATTAAATTAGTTCCTAGTAATAGAAATATTATATTTTAAAAGGTTTTATTAAAGATTATTAGAAATCAAGGAATAAAGAAAATACAAAATAATGAAAACACGTGCCATGGGCTGATTAGCCCATTCATAGATTACTTACTACATCTTGCAAATGGCCAAGCAGTCTGCGTGTAAGGCCTCTAGAGAGCCAGTTAAATACTCATTGTGATCTCACCCAGGTGGAGACTCAGGTGATATTATAGGAAATTCTGGGAAATACCAAGGACTTCTGGGGATTGAAGTCTAGGGTTCAAATCTCCATTTTACAAGGTCTCCCCGCTGGGTCTTGTAAACATACCAACTTTGAAATTACAATAATTTGAGGATAAGAGGAAGAGAACAAAACAAATGATTGCTAGGCACATTGACAAAAAGCCAATTAGGGGGCAGTCCCCTTCAGCATAAGAGTATATATACAAATAAATGTTCAATCAACCACACCCAAAGTTCATTCTTGATCTTCTCCTGCAGCTTGTGGTTTATGGAGGCATCTTCATGGTGTCTTCTCCAAACAGTTCAGTTTCTGGATTTGGAGAGGTAGCATGTTTCTTAAGCTAACATTTCTCTCTCAAGGAATTTAAAATTTGCAATTTAAAATAATAATAATTTTACATTCCCCCCTGGAAGAGGGTGATTGAAAAACACAGGGATTTTGCATGGCTGAGGTATGAGATATATGAATCAATTGGCATAAGAAATAAAAAACATCTCACCAAAATGAGATCCATTTCCTCTTCATGCCTGGCCATGATCCACTGTGAGTACAAGCAAATGAATTTTACAAACTAACAGTTTTTTTTTTTTTTATAAAGAACAGTAGTTCAAAATCCCCCAAATTCTCAATAGCCCAATTAATTACAATAGCAAACAAACCCACTATCATATTTTACATAAGTCTGCTGAATGACATTTAAAGAAAACAGATACTTGTCACAAGTTTTTCAGGTGTAACAATGTTTCAACCATGGCAAACATATTTTTAAACAAAGTAAAACTTATTTGGGTCTAGAACATCATGAAGAAATTTATATATCATTACAAAAGTGTGGCAGAGGAGTCTAGGAAAAACCCAAACCCCTGTACTGTTGATGTTGGGTAAAGTCAGCTGAAAAGTTATAAATGAGAGATGCTCGTCTTTTGGGAGTCATCCAGGGGTACAATGCTCTGGGATTAACTTCCCAGCTCCTTTGGTATGAGACTATGATGTCCCATCTGTTCACATTTTTATAAATGTGGGAGGTGGGGATTATAATTGCATTTCACTTCAGCTACTAAAATGGACTTTATCTCCTGTTAGGGGCAGGCAAAATGACCAGAGTTGTTGGGAAAAAAAAATATAAAAATCATGTCTAAAAGACTCCTTAAAATCAGTTTGAGATATTTAGCTCATTAAAATTTTCAAACGTTGTTATACAATTGTAACCAGTTTGATGAAGTCCATCTATCCTCTATGTGACAATTTACAAAGTCAAAAATAGAAAAAGGCTGTTTTTATATGGGTTTATTCAATAATATTTGTTCAGTATAGTTATAGGGGAAAAGCAACAGAATATAACAGTAGTTAAAACTCAGTACATTAAAATGATTCAGTGTAACAGAATAGTATTGAATGCATTAGTATATGAACTTAAAACCATAAAATTAAATTTTAAACAAAACAATCAGTAAAATGCAGTAAAATACAGAGATTTTTAAAAAACATTGGAGTATAAAATGCCTTAAAAATATAACCTCCAGTCTCTTTTAAAGTTATTTTTTTTTAATCCATTTAGATGCCTATTGTCAGAAGGCAGAGGGGTAGGCAATGTGGTTCAAGTGACTTGCCCAGGGTCACACAGCCAGGAAGTGTCCAAGGCCAAATTAGAACCCAGGACCTCCCGTTTCTAGGCCTGCCTCCCAATCTACTGAGCCACTGAGGTGCTCCCCCATAGTGAGGGTGGATTTTTGGAATCTCAAATTGGGCCAAAGAGTTACAGGGAGATTAATTTCTCCCCTGAATCTCAGGTGAGATAAGTAACAGAATCAGTGCACTCAAAAGATATCCTTTTAAAGCCATGCTTGTAACTGTGACCTTGGATAAGTCACTTCTCTTTTCTCCTCCTCTGTAAAGTGAGAAGGTTGTACTAGATGGCCTTGTCAAGTTCTTTGATCTTGTGCCCGGGTGGTAGCCTCTTGTAGCAACTGTAGAAGCTACTTTCCTAAGGCTCATACAGACAGGTAGTGAACTGCATTGGTGAAGGGCTCGTAGGGTCATTCCTTTAGGGAGATGTTCCCGTCAGTTCTATAAAGCCTCTCTGAGGCTCAGAGCTTTAAAAGAATAAGAGAAAATACATGGGATTATATGGGAAACCAATTCTACTGAAACAGTTATGTTTATTTATCTATACAAATATAAATATATTTATGTATATTTATATTTATTTATATATATTGATTAAATTATTTTAAATTAGATTAAATACACACATACACGTGTGTATATAACCAGAAGGGACCTAAGAAGGCATCACATCAAAACCTTTCATTCTGAAAAATGAGGAAACTGAGGCAGAGAGATATTAAATGACTTGCTCATGATCACAGGCATAGAAAATGGGTAAGAGAGAATTCGAACTCATATCTTCCTGCCTCCAAGTCCATTGTTCTATCAAATAGCTCAAAGATCCTCACAGAAAAACCTACAAAATCCCAGGGCCTTAAGATCACAGAATAGTAGTTACTATATAGAAAATAATAAGGCAAATAAGACAAGGAGACCAATAGCTACAATGCCAAATCTTGTTCAAAAAGTATGCAAGGAAGGTACCCATAAAATATCACCCCATATCATGTTACCTGCCTTCTTGGGGAGGAGGAGGGAATGGGATGAAGGAAAAAAAAAAGAATGAGACATAGATTTTTGGATATAGCTAATGCCAGAGTTTAACTTTCTTCATGAGCATATTTATTATAATTTATTGCATATTTATAATGAACCACATGCATTATGGTATTATGTTACATGTTAAATTATTTTATTTACTAAAAAAAGATCACTTAAAAATATCTTGGGAGTTCTCGGTTTATCTCCGGCTCTTCACTATATTCCATAAACCTTGTTGGTTCCTGTCTTGCCAAAGATGCCTGAGATTTCCTGCCACTGTTCCTTTGCTGATGGGATCCCTTTGATGAGGAATGCCTTCCTTTCTGTTTCTGTATGCTGAATTCAACCCATTTTGTTTTTAAACCCTCACCTTCCATCTTGGAATCAATACTGTGTCTTGGTTCCAAGGCAGAAGAGGGGTAAGGTCTAGGGATTGGGTTAAATGACTTGCCCAGGGTCACACATCTGGGAAGTGTCTGAGGCTGGATTTGAACCTAGGACTTCCCATCTCTAGTCCTGGCTTTCCATCCACTGAGCTACCCAGCTGCCCCCTCCACCCATTTTTTTAAGAGTTGCTGCTTCTATGGAACTTCCTTGCCTTGACCATTCTGAAAGAGATCCCTCTCACTTCCCGGAATGTTTGTCTCTTTTGAGACGTATTTTGCTTCCTGTCTTCATCATCGCTGTGCCTATAGGATGGGGTGTTTTCATGATGCTCCACTTTTACAAGGATTAGGTGGCTCCATGTCAGTTTGGCAGGAGGTCTCCAGTGGGCTGCCCCGGGAATCTGTGCTTAGCTTTATGCTCTTGAATACTCTTGAACGGCTTGGGACAAAATGGATGAGACACGCTAGGCACATCTGCAGATGAGTCAGATCCAGAAGGGCTGACCTGGGCACTCATTGGGCAATCGATGGTCAGCATCTCAAAAGTCCTGCTCAGACTTCAACCCTGGAGGGAATCTAATAAGAGAAAATCGAAGAGTTTGCATTTTAATTAGAAAATTAACTTCATGCATCCAAGATGCAGGAAGAGCTATCGAGAGAGCAGATGTTCTCAAGTCTTTCTGGGGATTTTAGTGGCCTGTGCGCTTGGCATGAGTCAATAGTACGATATGGCAGCCAAAGAAAACCTTCATGCAATTTGGGGCTGTGTTGGGAGTGTTCGCTTCCAGGAATAAGGAGACTGTAGCCCCGCTGAACTTTGTCCTGCTCAGGCCTGAAGGCAACATTTCTAGGAAGAACGTGGATAAAATAGAGGCTTTCCAGAGGATGATGATAAGTCTTGATTTGGGGTCAAATGAGTTGAAGGCACTGGGGCCGTTGAGCCTGGAGAAAAGAAGATTCAGGGGCTTTGTGAGAGCTGGCTTTAAGTATTGAAAGCCTTGCCAATCAATCAATCAATCAATATTAATTAAATTAACATTAACAAACAATTGTTAAGCACCTACTATGTGCCATTCTCTGTGCCAAGTAGAGTGACGAGAAAGAGAGATGAGATGGATTTTGGTTTGGGGATAAGAGGGCAGAATGAGGAACGATGGGAGAATGTTTTAGAGAGGCTAATTTAGGCTGGATGCCAGAAAGAATCAAAAGAAAACAATCAAGCCAATGGGAGTCACCCACAGGGGGAAAGTTGGGTCCTGGAGGAGGATGTGGGATCCCTCTCTTTGGAGATTTTCAAGCAAGGGCCAGTCATCCGCTCGTTGGATGTGCTCTAGCGGAGATTCTCTCAGGTCTAAATGGGGCGAGAGGGCCACCAAAGCCCCTTCCAACTTTCTGGGTTTGGGGTTCCGACTACTTTTGAAACCATTATGAGGTGGGGAATCACAGTCCATCATTCTAACAATAATATTTCCTCTGCTGTGTAGTCCAGAGTCATTAATAAAAAAGAATTAAAAGTGAGGATCACTGGGCGGATAATAGCAAGTGTGCAATGTGCACACTAAAGCTTTTAACACTTTAAATGCACAAAGACTTTGGGGACACCCCATATTTCCAGTGAAGACTTCCATGGGATTAGGGGCACAAGGATATCATCAGAGAGATGTTTAGCTCTGGGCAGAGAATAAAGACACTTAATGAAAGTTT
>NC_077228.1:22057651-22147651 GCF_027887165.1 Monodelphis domestica
GCCCAGAGCCACACAGCTAGGAAATAAAGGAGGCTGGATTTGAACCTAGGACCTCCCGTCTCTAGGCCTGGCTTTCAGTCCACTGAGCCACCCAGCTGCCCCCTTCTTATCCATTCTTTCAGTTTCCTTACCTGTAAAATGGAAAACAATCAGGGAAGTTAAAAATACTGTGTAAACATTTAAATTTGGCTCATGTCAGAGTTCTTTCCTCCATCACGGAGCTTCCCATGCTGACAAAAGGAGGTGGTCGGTCCAAGTTCTTGCTGGCTTTATTTTGTTTTCATCCTTCTATCTTGAAGCCTAAAGGAGAAGAATAGATTTGTCCCATCAGTGTTGCAATCAGCGGACTCTGCTTTTCTCTCCAAGACCCCAGTGTGGGAGGGGGCCCTCCGCTCACAGCTAGGAACACAGCTTCTTCTCCAGCGTGAATTCATTTTTTAACTGGATGAGCATCAAACTGAAGGGATGTCAAGCTCCTGGAATGCAGCTCTGGAGAGGAGTGATTTTGATGAGAACCAAATGTGATTGGCTCAGAAAGGAGACGCTATTTATCTCTGCACAACTGGTGTCATCCATAGGCTGGGCCAGTCTCCTGGGGTTAACCCTTCATTCGGCATCCTTGGGGGAGAGATGGGCTCGTGGTCCAAAGCATGCTCAAGGGGGACCGAGGAGAGGACATCAAGAGGGCAACATCAATGAAGACATCCCTGGTGGGGCTTTGCTCACCTGTGACCTTCTGTCTCTTCGGTTTCCCTTCTGATGGACAGTGGGCTTGGGGAAGCCTGAAGGTCCCAGCAGACCATTCTCCATTCAGAGACTTGAAGCTGGAATGGATCTTTGATGTCATTTGATTCGACCCTTTCATTTTCTAGATGGGGAAAGTGGCCCAGAGAGTCAAAGCGACTTCCACAAAGTCACACAGATCCTGTGTTAGACAGCCTGGACGGAGCCCAGGTTCTGCTACCCTTGATGGTCAATCTCAGGAAACAGAAGCCTTGAAGGGTAGGCAGGGCTTTGATACCAGAATCAGAGACTTGGAGCTGAACGGAACCTGAGGTACCACCGAGTCCAACCTCCTCATTTTAGAAGCAGAGACGTGAAATGAATTGTCCAGAGACCTAGATATAGTTAGTAAAAGGAGGCAGAAGTTAAAGTCAAGTCTAGAGGGAATCTAGAGAGGAGAGATCAGGCAGTAGACTGAAAGGATCTTCAGATTCTGAGTCAAGAGACTCAAATTCGAATCCTGCCTTTGCTCTCCAGATATGTCCCTGGAAGTCTCTGAGCCTTCATTTCCTCATCAATAAAACAGAAAGACCATTCTTTGCCCTACAAAGGATAGATGGTTGTAGTCTTTACTAGTTTAGAAATAGTAATAATATTAAAATATGAATAGCTAACATTTACAAAGCCCTTTAAGGTCTGCAAAGTCCTTTTAGATACATGATCTCATTTGAGACAGATGACAAACCTGTCAGGTAGAAACTATTATTATCCCCATTTTATAGATGAGGCAACTGTGACAAAGAGAGGTTTAAGAGACCTGTCCAAACTCATGCAGCTAGCATTTGAGACAGGATTCAAACTCAGTTCTTCTTGTTTCCAAGTCTATTACTCATAGTCATTGTGCTCCCTAATTGTAAGTACTCCAAGAAAAACTGGGTTCAAAGCTTGCCTCTACCATATAGAAATGGAGTGACCTTAATCAAATTAAATAGTCTTTCTGGGTATCAGTTTCCCAATATATAAAAATGAGAAGATTGGACTAAACAACCTCCGAGGTTTTCTTGGCAAAAATTCTAGAGTGATTTGATATTTCCTTCTCCAGCTCATTTTTACAGTATAGGAAATAGAGGCATAAAAGGTTAAGTGACTTTTCCAGGGTCATACAGCTGGTAAGTGTCTGAGGGCAGATTTGAACTCATGAAGACGATTCTTCCTGATTCCAGGCCAGGCATTCTATTCATGGTGCCACCTAGCTGTACAAAGATAGAAAACAAACAAACGAACAAAAAAACATGCTTCTTGCCCTCAAGGAGATTGCAGCATATTGGGGGTTAGTACTGATATACCCATTTACAGAGGAGTATAAACAAGGGACAAGGGATAAGGATAAAGTGTCCTAGAAAAAATCTGAGGAAAGAAAGAGACTATTGTCAGTGTTGTAGGGGAAGAGGGCGCCAAGAGAAAGGGGGAACCAGGACTCCCCATTGAAGGGAGAGAGAAATGTAGATGCTTGGGCATGGAGAATTTCTCCTCATTCTGGAGGACAGCTGAAAGAACTGAGGCTTTCAGAAATGGGGAACTGTAGGAGCAAGTGACGATAGTAGCAAGACTGGAGATTGGGGAGGATTAGGGAGGGTAGCTATCTTCCAGTATTAGAAAAGCCCCCATGTAAAGGAAGGGATTTGTTCTGTGTAGCTCCACAAAGGACAACTTGGACCAAAGACGGGAAGAACAACCGAGGTAAATTTTGAATTATTCTGAAGCAAAAGTTCTCAAGGATTCATAAAATGGGAAGAATTACCGTAGGGAGGAGAGAGCTCCCCCTCATTGGAAGTGTGTAAGTAGAAGCTGGGCAACGTCATGTCAGGATGCCACTAAGGAGATTCTTGAACTGGTACAGGTTGGATTAGAGAGATCTTGAGTTTTGGGACTGGACTGAATGTAGTCAACACTGATGGACGGGTCTGCCCTTGACACTGTGGAATCCTGGCGTCATAGGAAAATCAAGATATGGTGGTACTTAGACTCTAGCTTCTAGTCCGAGAGGAGAGACAAAACTAGAGCATCAATCATGATGATGCAAGTTGGATGGATGAAGGCAAATGCAAATAATTCATTGGGAGCGATCTCAAGAGGCTCCTGTATCCGAGCTCAAAGGGATCTGGAGGGGAGAAGGAATCTGGTCCATCCTCGAATTTGATAGATGAAGGAATTGAGGCCCAGGGAAGGTAAGTGACTTGCCTAAGTCCACACTAGTTGAGACCGATGGGATTAAAACAGAGGTCTTTTGACTCCAAAGCCCAGGTCTTTCCATTGTCCTAAACTGCCTTACTTGTATGTCATTTTTCTCTGTGGATATCGTCATCTTCAAGTAGAATGCACACTCTCTGAAGACAGGAACTATTGGAATGATGGCTTTGTGGACTAAAAAGTCTAATTCATCAGTTATTGCTAGCCTCATCACTGAGCTGATTTTTCTTACCCAGAACCCGATCTCTCAGAATTTTCACTTGTCACAGGAATAAATGCTTGTTGGTTGACTGATGCATAGTATGCTCTTCTCCTTTCTCTGCCCCCAACGATGGAAAGCTTGTGAATTCCTTGAGGGCAGGGCACTTTAGGCTTTGTTTCTCCTAATTGTATCACAGTGCTAGACAACTAAGAAGAACGTAGACATATTTTTGAAGTAAATTAAATCAAATGGAATCTAGTCTAAATCGGAGTTGAACAGGAATATGTCTACAACATCACCAGCATATGGCTGCCTGGTTTCCATTTGAAGACCTCATTTGAGAGTGTGAAAAGAAAGAAAAGAAAAGAAGACCAAGGAATCATTTTAGACAGGAGTGGTCCTGCACGAGGGAAGCATCCAGGGTGATGTAGAAGTCAGAAATCTGTAAGGAAGACCTTCACGCGTTCTGACTTGAGGGTGCAATAATGAAAAAATCATGGCACATTACCCTATGTGATGATGGATGTGGAATCAGAGTTCCTGGGACTTGATACTTAGTGCTTCTGGGGCTTGGGTCAAATGACTCACCTCCATGGGACTCAGTTTCTCTTTAGCAATAAAACAAGGGTGTTGAGCTAGATGTCTTCTAAGATCTTTTCTAGTTCTGGGTCTCTGATTTTATAATTGCTCGTGGTGGAATTTCAAACCACCAAAGGGTAGCCCTTACCAGGACATCTTTTAAGGGAAGGGAATAAGCATTTATGTGGCACCTATTGTATATCAGGCACGTGCTAAGTGTTTTACAAATATTATCTGATTTTAAGAAAGTCACGGAGGTTAGATGAAAATGATTGTCCCTATTGAGTTCTTTTAAGATCACTATAAACACAAACAGACACACACATAGAGTATAGATTTGGGGACAGAAGATCTCAGTTGAAATCTTGGCTTTAGTATTAGATGAGACTGTGCCATAGAATGTAAAGGACCCTGAGTCAGGTGTCAGAAAACCCAAATCAAATCCTCTCCTTATTTGCCACCAGAATGATCTTGGGTGAGTCACCTTAGTGCTTCAGTTTCTTCACCCATTGGTCAACAAGTGTTTACTAAAGGTTTAGCAGAGGTTAGGCACTGTGCCAAGCCCTAAGAGTACAAAGAAAAGCAGGGAGTCCTTCCCTCAAGGAACTTCAAGTCCAATATCTGGTTGGACTTTGTCTGGACAAATCCTACCCATCTCCCCAATCATGCTTTGGAAGGTTCCTTCTAGCTTTATAGCAAATGTTCTCATCACTCATTTGAAACACATTCTCTCTCTCTTCCTCTTCCTCTCCCTCTCCTTCCTCTTTCCCTCTCCCTCTCTTTCTGTTTTCCTTTCTCTCTGACTGTCTCTCTGTCTGTCTCTCCCTCCCTCCCCCTCCCTCTTCCTCTCCTTCTCCCTATCCTTTTCCTTCTCCCTCTCCCTCTCCCTCTTCCTCTCCCTCTTCCTCTCCCTCTCCCTCTCCCTCACCCTCTCCTTCTCCCTTTCCCTCTTCCTCTCCTTCTCCCTCTTCCTCTCCCTCTCCCTCTCCCTCTCCCTCACCCTCTCCCTCTCTCTTTCCCTCTTCCTCTCCTTCTTCCTCTCCCTCACCCTCTTCCTCTCTCTCTTCCTTTCCTTCTCCCTCTCCCTCTCCCTCTCCCTCTCCCTCACCCTCTCCCTCTCCCTTTTCCTCTCCCTCTCCCTCTCCCTCACCCTCTCCCTCACCCTCTTCCTCTCCCTCTCCCTCACCCTCTCCCTCTCCCTTTTCCTTTCCTTCTCCCTCTCCTTCTCCCTCTCCCTCTCCCTCACCCTCTTCCTCTCCCTCTTCCTCTCCCTCTCCCTCTCCCTCTCCCTCTCCCTATCCTTCTCCCTCTCTCTCCCTCTTCCTCTCCTCTTTCTCCCTCTCCCTTCCCCCCCCTTTCTCTCCCTCCTTTTTTCCCCATTCTCTAATCCAATGCTTCATTGGTCCTGGTTGCTGTGAAGACAGCTCCCAAGTTTGCTTTGGGCTGCATGATTCCACATGTAAGAGAGACCCTGGAGAGGCAGAAGGGCTGATGAAAGGGTTGGAAAATCAGACCCCAAACAAAAAGCTTAAAACAAGAGCCCAGATTGTTCCTCTGCAAAGAGAAGACCCAACGCAGGTTGGAGAGTTGCTTCCTAAGGACTCACGGGGACCCTGAAGGGTCATCAGAGTGGTCAAGGATTAGACCTGGTCAGACTCTTGGCTGTGCCACCAACTGGCTGTGTGACCCTCGGCTAAGCCACTGTGTTCTCTGCGCTTTAGTTTCCTCCTCTGCAGACAGCAGTGGGTGGACTTTGAATCGTCGAAGGTCCATCTTTGCCATTAGAGAAAACAGTGATCAGGTTATTGAGGGTCACATTTATCAGGGAGGGCTTAGCTTTGTTTGGAAGTCACGGGATTTTGAGCTGGAGGGACCTTCAAGATCATGTAGACGAATCCTCTCATTTTACAGGTGAGGAAAATAAGGTCCAGGAATGCATGAACCTCACTTGTCGCACATTCCGTGGTTACTGAGGAGCAGGGCTGGGCTGCCTCCAAATACAGGGTTGCTCTCCCTGAGTCATGTCCTTCCATAACTTTTCCAGATCTTAATGCACTTGTCCCCACTCCAGTATTTCTGGCAGGCCTCATCAAACCTCTGTTGGAACACTTTTGGTGACGGAGAGCTCACTACTCAATGAGGTAGCTTGTTCCATTAAATAATTTCTTATAAATTTAGTGGACTATTATTTTATTTGGAAGAGACTGAAGAATTGTAGAGCTGATAAAATTGAGCTATGAATTTTATATTTATTATTCTTGTCTATCCTCTCAGAGGAAACTGGGACACATTCCTGGCCTCTGGGCCCTGCTGGCTCATGCCCTCTCCTCCAGAGCTCTGCTTTGCCTCTGAGATGAAGTGTCTGGAAAGGGAAGAGTTCTCTCAGTGGTAGCCCAGTGGTGTCAAAAGGGTGTTGACCAAAGACTCAAGTTCAAATCTCTCTCCTTTCACATACTACCAATGAAACCTTGTACAAATCATTGCCCTTCCTTGGCCTTTCATCCTCTGTAAAGTGAGAGGATTGCACTGGACGAATCCAGAACCCCTTTTGGCTAGTACCTAACAAATGATAAACAAAATAATAAATTAAAAAAACAACTACTTTATTGATTCTAGCCCTATCTGTGAACTTCTGTTTCCATCGCATTTTGGGGAGGCCTGGTAGAAGGATTTATTGGTCTGTTCTTCAAGACCAATCGCTTTCCCAGAATCTTTTTCCTTCAACCTTTGGGGTGCTGATTGGGATGATTCTAAACTTAACTTGCTTACCAATCAGGGCTCTGGAGGAAATCATGTGCCTGATAGAACCAGCTCCCTATCCCCATTTTATTCAATTAGAGACTAGAGATGGCTCCAGGAATGCTTGAGTACCAGGGATGCCTGCAAAGGCTGTGGGAAGACGATCCCTGAGATCCATCAATCATTCAATCAATCAACGTTTGTTAAGGGCCAATGTGCCAGGCACAAAATGAAGCAGCTCTTTGTCTTCGTGAATCTTGCTTCTTCTGGTGAAACAACACGTATATCTCTAAATCTACAGGAAACACATTCCAAATCCAGACAGGAGGCTTTTGAGGGGAAGGCACCGGCTGCAGGTGGAGTCAGGAAAGCTTTCATATCAGAGGAACCAGTTGAGCTGAGTTTTGAAACAAAGTCTTTTTACCAAGAAGAGGAGATGGGCAGAGAGAACAGTCTGGGCACGAGGAACCCAAGATGGTATCAATGGTCCATGAATTATTGGGTACTATAAAGCCAGATGACGAAAGTTCATGATATTTGGGTGTCCTGGGTAGAAATTCCTCTTCCTCTTCTTCATTTCCCATTTCTGAGGGCTTCCAAAGGTTAGAAGTAGGATAGCCTTGTGGATAGGGCAATGGACTTGGAGTCAGAAAGGCACAATTTAAATTCCAACTTGGACATTTCTGGGTGTCTCTAGGAACATCACTTTACCCCTCTGAGACTCCATTTCTGTATCTTTAAAATGAGGGAATTGGACCGATGGTTAGCCAAGGTATTTTCTAGCTCTAAATCTATGATCCCGTACAACCTGGGGAATATTCACATTCATGACACCTCACACATTCTAGAACTTTGTGGGTGATGAGGTACTTTATATCGAGCAGTCAGTCAATTAGCAAACAGGCAGTAAGTACTTGTCGTGGGTAGACTATTGGTCTAAATATGGGAGGAGATAAACTATGTAGATATGACCCCTTCCCACCAGGATCTTACAGTCTTACCCTATTGGACCAGCACCAACACAGGGACTAAAGAGCAAAGCTTGAGGGCAGCAGATATGCACAACATCTTCCTTCCTTCTTTTAAGTTGGCTTTAATAGACAATCGGGTGTACGGGGTGTTCAGGGACAACGAAGGGTTGCCAAGTTCTTTTCTCTGCTCCTTCTCCTTTGGTGTCTACCTTTCATCAACTCTCCCCTTGGCTCCAAGCAGCTGTTAACATGCACAGTAGCCATTCCCCAGTTCCTGGCTGTACCAGGTCGAGGTGAACCATAGCTCTCAATCCTCGATGGTGGTTTAGGGGGCGTCTACCCAGATAGGTGAAGACTTCCTCCAATGGAAGAGGCATATGAGAACAAATGGCGCAATGGCCATGAAGGCGATGGAAGCAGGTGCTGTGGAATACCTAGGACCTTGGTCAGACATGAAGAAGCCAAGGTCATCCACTGTACCCTGGCCCATCCCCTGGCCCACCTGGCTTCTGTCTTGCCTCCGGACTTTGATGACTCTGGAAGAGAGACTGAGGTGGATGACTGAGGGCAACTCTGTCTCACTCAGATCCACTTTCTGCTCGAGTCAGAAGGCATCGCCAGGATGTCACTAGTCCTCTTTAAAAATGAAGGATAAACAATCACAATAATAGGCAGACACCTCACTAAGCAAGGATGGGGGGAGACATCATTCTAGACATAAGGAAAAGAGAGTGAGGGATGCATTCAGGGGGCAAAGTAGCTTCAGTTTGGCTAGAATGTAGAGGGTGAGGAGCAGAGAGTTAGAAATCAAGGGCAAAAAGACAAGGTGAGACCACATTGTGGGAGGCCTTGAATGCAGTTAAAGAAGCCTGAACTCTTCTTGAGAAGCAATAGAGAAACATGGAAACATGTAGGTAGAGCACTATTATGCTATATTTGTGCTTTGAAATATAGACGATCTTTGATCCCTCTGATGTGGGCATTCTCTTTGCCGATTGCAGATGACAATCCATTCATCCCAAGGCAAGTCAACCAACGTTTAGTATGTATTTACTCTATTCTGGCACTATGCTAAGTATATACCTTTTCCTCATGTTTCTCTGGCCCCTGAACTCTGCCCTGCAACAGATTAAAGAGCCTTGTTTCCAAACCAGAGGTCCTGTGTTAGAATCTTTCCTTTGGTTATCATTACCTGTGTGACCAAGGGTAAGTCACAGAACTCAGGCTCTCCTGTGTGCTGCTCTGCCTTCCACACTATCCTGGCAATGGCAGGACATGAACAAAGCTGAATTCATTTGGAGATGAAGCATCATCCCAGGGTGGAGCCAACCCAGGGAGGAATGAATAAAAATGTAAGTGCAAAGGGCTATCAAATCCCAGCTGGTGGCCCTGGCATTTCCCTTGGCTTATCATGCTTCCTGGGCAGGAGAGTATGCTAATGAAATTTGCAGCTGATTCTAAATCAAGCATTTGGTAAATACTCCATTAGGGAGAAAAATGAAATGGAAATTAACTCAACAGAGGGAGGTGAAGAATGCAGGCTGGAAATATCTAGGGGACAAGTTGAACACAACCTGGGAGTGTTAGCAGGAAAACATCTGGATCCAAACCAGAGAGAATGGATGGCTAATTGTGTGCCTCTCCTAGTCCATAGACCCAGGAGCTGGGTTGGGCTTGAAAGGTCAGCTAGTTTGACCTCCCTAAGTAGAAGAAGAAAAAAGAGATGAAAGAGAAGAATAAGAAGAAGAAGAAAGAAGAAGAAGAAGAAGAAGAAGAAGAAGAAGAAGAAGAAGAAGAAGAAGAAGAAGAAGAAGAAGAAGAAGAAGAAGAAGAAGAAGAAGAAGAAGAAGAAGAAGAAGAAGAAGAAGAAGAAGAAGAAGAAGAAGAAGAAAAGAAGAAGAAGAAGAAGAAGAAGAAGAAGAAGAAGAAGAAGAAGGAAAAGGAGGAAAGGAGGAGGAAGAAGATGAGAATATAGAAAGGAAAAAAGTGAAGGAGGAGGAAAAAGAGAGGCAAAGTGGGAGAAAGAAAAAAATGAAGAGATGGAAAAGATGAAGAAGAAGGAGGAGGAGAAAGAAAAGGAAGAGAAGAAGGGAAATAGAAGGAAGAGGTGAAAGAGAAGAACTCTGTTTTCTGGGTCTTGGGAAAGTCTCTCTATGGGGTAGTTTGGCCCCTTTCCTCCTTTGGGCTGCTGAAAGTGAACTAGCTAGTTAGCTAAGAGGTGATGTTGCAATGTGTATGGAACATCTAAGCTTGCCAGGGCTCAGGAGGCTTCTGAATTGGTTGATAGCAAGCCTAGTATTGAAGGCCAACAAATAATTCAGTCCAGAGTGCCAAAATGGATGAATCCCAACCTGCCATTGCTGGGGAGTCTGGGGACATGAGCTGCCATTTTCCACTTGAGACAGCAAGGGAACAGAGTGTTGGAACATGGGTAACAGCCCTGGACACACTTGGGCCAGCTGGGCTTGGGAGCTTTAGCTAAAGATTAGATTAGAAACTGCAGGCACATCCAGTCTGGGCTCTGTAGAATCATTTAAATTTCCTACAGTCTCATTCTACTTCGTTCCTTGTTTGCTCGTCTTTCTGGTAACCCAGAAATCCAGGCTCGTAGCCCAGAGTGTGTGACAGAGGGAAAGAGGACCCTAGAGCTGGAACTAGATAGCAGGAGATAGTGGTATCCACATAAGAAGGGGAAAAGATACAGCAATTCTAGCATCACAGACTCCTAGTTATGTCGGGACCTCAGAAGTCATGTCCTCCAGCCAGTAGCTGAATGGCTGTTGCTTCTCTAAAATCCCTGACAAGAAATCATTGAGCCTTCCCCTGAAGATGTAAAGTGATGGAGAAATGATGGTTCTCCCAAGTCCCAATTCCTCTTTGGGTAGCTTTAGTGATTAAGAAGGTTTTCCTCCCATCAAGTCAAAGGTTATTCTATCGTTTTAGGGTGCACATGTGCCCTAGATGATCAGAAGAATTCATGATTTCAAAAACTAAAGCTAAGATCTTTTCATTTTAGGGAAAGGGGGTGGGGAAAGTCCAATTCAGGGCAAGCAGAAAAAGTCAGTCCTTCAAATTAGAAGGTAACAGTTGGCCTAGTCTTTAGGACCAACACCAAGTCCTCACTTCTTAAGGCTGGTTTTCCATTTGTTTCACCATGGCTGGACACTCTACAGAATACTCTCAGTTTTTCAATATCTCTCCTAAAATGTGGCACCCTGATCTGATCACAACAATCCAGATGTAGCCTGGGGACAGAAGGCAGAGGGTCTGTCACCTCCCTCTTCTGGGGAATATTCCTCTCTCAGTATAGCCTAAACTTTTTTGGGGGGGCTTCTATAGCATACTGTCTATTTAGGTTGTGTTTATACCACTTCTCTGAAAAAGCCAAGATATAAATTCTAAGATTTGCATGTGGGGGAGCAGCTGGGTGGCTCAGTGGATGGAGAGCCAGCCTAGAGACAGGAGATCTTGGGTTCAAATCTGACCTCAGACACTTTCCAGCTGTGTGACTCTGGACAAGTCACTTAAACCCCCCATTGCCTAGGTCCTTACAACTCTTCTGCTTTGGAGCCAAAACACTGTATTAATTCCAAGATGGAAGTTTAAAAAGTTTAAAAAGAAAAAAAATAGAATAATGCTCAGTCATTCAGTGGATAGAGAGCCAGACCCAGTGACAGGAGATCCTGAGTTCAAATCTGGCCTCAGACACTTTCAGCTGTGTGACCCTGGGCAAGTCACTTGACCCCCATTATTACCTAGCCTTACCACTCTTCTGCCTTGGAGCCAATACACAGTATGATTCTAAGATGGAAGGTGAGAGATTTAAAAAAAAAAAGATTTACATGTGGGTCATCTCAGAATCCGGGAAGCCAATAGGCTCAGAGATCAAGGAAACTGGGAAGAAAAATAGGAAAGTAAACCCTCAATTCATAGAAGTATTTGAAATTCAGAAATTAGGGAAGGAGAAACCTAGAGCTATAAGGTAAGGGTCATCTGGAGCCATTCTTTTTTTTTTTAAACCCTTAGCTTCTGTCTTAGAATCAATATTGCATATTGGTTCTAAAGCAGAAGAGTGGTCAGGGCTAGGCAATGAGGGTGAAGTGACTTACCCAGGGTCACCCAGCTAGGAAGTATCTGAGGCCAGATTTGAACCCAGTACCTCCCATCTCTAGACCTGACTCTTTATCCACTGAGCCGTCTATTTGCTCCATGTGGACCAATTCTGAGACAGATCATAGAATTCAGAACTTGAAGAGACCTGAGGGACCACCTAGGCCATTTCCTTATGATGAGGGCAGCTGAGGATCAAAGACATTAACTGATTTGCCCAAAGATCTGTAGGGAGTAGGGAGTACATGCAACATTTGGACCCAATTCTTATGATGCCAAATCAAACTCTTTGCAGTCATCCATGTCGGTGCCACAGGAAAGGGACCTATTTCAGCAAGGCCTGTGGTCCAAGCTGGATCCATAGACCCATCCCTGCTGCTTTGGGCTTCCAGAGATCCAGGTGAGGGCTGGGGGTCAAGGAGGCATGAGGAGGAGGATGAGCGGGAAGGAGAAGGCCAGAGGGGAGGTGAGAGCCATCACAGATTGCTGCCAGATGCAGAGTTGGGACTAAAGACCTTTCCTGCACAAGCATCACCATTCTGCTTCACTTTCAAGTCTTTTAGGAGAACTCAACAAATACAAACAAAACAAAACAAAGCAAAAAATGGTCACAATTGTTTATATACTGGCCACTTAGCAGGTTGCTGGACATTCTAGAATATTCATTGAGCTCATCTCTCATTTTAAAGGGGGGGAAACTAAGGTCTAAAGAAAGAAAAAGACGGTTGCAAGTTAGATACGGAGTATGGAGGCAAAGTTAAGATCTGGTACCTTTCATTTATATCGTGCTTTCTTTACGTTTTGATCTAAATAATTCAGATGTTGAAATTAGAAATACATCATGATGTTCCTTTGCCTCCCCACCATCCCCCTCCTACCTCAGAGCCCTGAGATCCTATGTTGGCTTCTAAGAAGTGGTCCTGCCGTTGCCTTTCTATTGAAAAAGAAGATAATTCCTTCATTCTTAAAGAAAGGGGCTTATGACTGTTTCAATAGATTAATTAATTAAATTAAATTTATTTATCTGATAATAATATTATTTTAAATATATATTTACATCATATAAAATTATAATTAATTATAATTATAGATCAATAATTATATAATTATAATGAACAAAAATAATAATAATAAATAAAATCCGTTTAATTAACTTAATAGATTTCAGAGTAAGTGGTCCTCCACTCATCTCTGCCCCACAGGTAAACTTTTAAGATTATTTAGAGCTGGAAGGGCCTTAAAGATCATTGAATCCAGTGAATAGTGGCACAGAGTTTAAATGACTGGCCCAGAGTAGCAGGGCTAATAAAGAATCTGAGGTGGGATTTTAACTAAGACCTTCCTAACTCCTAGTCTAGCACTGCACCCACAACATGCTTCCCAGGGAAGGAAACCGAGTCACCAAGAGAAAAATCATGGCCTCACCAGGAACACTGGAAGAGGCATTTTATACGTTGGTCAAGGATTGGACTGGTCCATGCCACCTTCCATTTGGAGAGTCTGTGAGATAATAGAAGAAGGGATCGGAGAGGCAGTGAGAAAGAGGGAGACCACATGTGTTTGCCAGATACATCTGAAAAGAGGCAGAAATCGATCGATGTCCCCGGGGGGCCCCTTAGTGCTTCGGGGAAGGTCTTGGATGTGGAAAGATGGTAGGACAAGGTGCCTTCTTATCCCACCTCGACTCCTTGCTCTCCCTCCCTGGGCCTCATCCTCAGACTCTGGGGATGGGATGCGATGATCCCAGAAGTTCTTCCCAATCAGAGACTACCAAGTAGATTCACACATGGACCATTAAAAGCACGCTCTACAGAGGAGAGCCCCATGGCATGAGCCAGGACTCTTGTCTTTGTCCCCTCTCGCAGGCGATGGTTCCTTTGGCCACAGCCAAGACTGTCGAGGTGGGGAGTGCTTTGGCCACAGAAATGGCCTGAATGAGAGCCTTCATGGCTGGGCTCCCCCTCTGGGCCAGACCCAATACCCCCGTTTCTGAGGTTCCCCCAGACACATCTGTGTGCTGTGCTGTGGACCCGGCCCAGCTTCCCGCCGAGCACTCTGGCCGTTGCTCAGATTGGTTTCCTCTCTGGCACCTTTGTTGCCGTGGCGGGCCTTGGCGTTCTGAAAGAACAGAACGGGCTTTTTCCAGGGAGGCTGCCCTTGGCTTGCCCCTTCCCCAGCCCCCAACAGACTTTCATATGAGAAGCTTGAGCTCTCCCTGTCCAAACAGAAATGGAGACCCAAGCCCTCCCCTGGGTTCTTGGGGAGGGGGGCCATCGCCCCGGGCCCCACGTACTCACCAAAGACGCCTCTCATCTCCCGTACTCACCAAAGACGCCTCTCATCTCCCAGAAGCAGCTGCTCTCCTGGAATCTGGATGGAGGATTCAAATTCTTCCTCAGTTGCCACAAGACAGCGAGTCTCTGAACTTTTCCGTCTTCGTTTTTTCAGGTGTAAAATTGGGACAATCCTCGTCCACACCTCACAGGTGGTTCTGTTTAAGGATGTAAGGTGCTTTGTACAGCTTAAAGATCTCTAGATAGGTTCAGAATTGGAAAAGACCTTGGAGGCCACTAAATCTCACCCTCCCGTTTGACAGATGAGGAAACTGAGGCAAACTGGTCCAGTGACA
Organism: Monodelphis domestica; assembly: GCF_027887165.1. Taxonomy (NCBI): domain Eukaryota; kingdom Metazoa; phylum Chordata; class Mammalia; order Didelphimorphia; family Didelphidae; genus Monodelphis; species Monodelphis domestica. Next base: position 22,071,855 of record NC_077228.1, read on the forward strand.
CAAAGCTGGTAAGTGTTTAAGGCAGGATTCATTTCGCCTTTTCACGAATCCTTATTGATATATATTTTAAAATGGCATTACGGTCTAAGAAAGTCGCATTCATTACTTCTGGTTTTTTTTACTTTGGCTGGGAAGTTTTTATGCCTTAGTCCATGGCCAGTGTTTGTATATGTACCATGTGCTGCTAAAAAGAAAGTATATTCCTTTTTATACCTATTCAATTTTCCTCCAGATATCTATTAAATTTTCATTTGCTTCCTTTACTTCTTTCTTATTTATTTTGTTGGTTTGATTTATCTAGTTCTGATAAGGGAAGGTTGAGGCTAGATTCAAGATCAGATATTCTTGACTATGGTCTAAGACTCTTTGGGGTCACTCTATATAGACATGGACTATTATCAGTTGTTGGCAGCTGGGTGGCACAGTGGATAGAGCACTAGGCTGAGAGTTAGGAAGACTCACCTTCCTGAGTTTGAATCTGGCTTTAGACACTTCCTAGCTGGGTGACCATGGGCAAGTCCCTTAACCCTGCTTGCCTCAGTTTCCTTATTTATCAAATGAATTGGAGAGGAAAATGGCAAACCACTCTAGTATCTTTACCAAGAAACCCCCAAAGGAATGACAAAGAATAGGACACAAATGAAAAACCACTTTGTAATGACAGCAGCAAATGAGCATTTGCTGTATCAGAGTCATGAGGAAGCTCAGAGGTCATCTACTCCAGGGATTGTTCACTTGTTTTGTACCATTTTGGCAGTGTGAACCCCATTTTTAGAATAATATTTTTAAATACACAAAGTAAAATCCTCAGAATTACAAAAGGAAATTGACTAAGTTGAAATAAATTATCAAAATAGAAAACAAAAACAACAACAATGGCTCCCAGACCCCGAGTTAACAATGCCTGCTATGGATGAGGTTGGGAGTTTTGATGGTGTGTGTGATGGGATTGCTGGTAAAGGAGTGTGGTCAATAGGGTGAATCATAGAATTTCCTCTTTGGAAGGGATCTCAGAGACCATCTCGTCTAACCAGATATCAAAAAGGTTGTCTTTCCCTACAGAGTCAAGTGATTCCTTCCCCCGGTTCTTCTTTGCATCCCTCTCCCCCAAGACTTCCTGGGAAGACCAAGCCCATGTCTCTTTTGGATAGAGGAGGCTATCTCTTAGACCAAGCCCAAATCTTCCTCTCTGAACCCCTCCACCCCAGTTTGGCTCCAGGAAGACGAGCAGAACATGACTAATCCCTCTTCCACACACAAGCCCATCAGATGTTTCCTCACTTCCCTCTCCCTCCCCCAGTCTTCTCTTCTCTAGTCTAAACAACCTCCCCAATTTCTTCAGCCAATCTTTGTATGGTATGAGCATGAGGTCCTTTGCTATACTCATTGCTGGCCTCTGAACATTCTCCACTTCGTCATCATTCTCCAGAGAACGTATCTTCAGAACTGAGCGCAGTCCTCTGGATGTCATTGACCGAGGCACAGAGGTTAGTGGACTGCCCAGATTTGGTGCTTCTTGGGTCCTCCCAGCATGCTCTGACCCAGACAGACTGGCTCCAAGGGTCCATCCCACCATATTTCTGGAAGCTCTGCCCTGTCTCTCTTCCCCTCGATGCAGCTAATGACTGTATTTGCTTCCTTGGGGATGAATGTGTTTTGTCACAAGCAGACATCATAGCAGAGGGAAAAGACTGTGGAAATGGGGCTCAGGTTCAGTTTCTAACTCTTCTACTTCCTGAAGCTTTGGGCTATTTATTTTGCTTTTCTCAGCTCTTGGTTTCCCCATCTGCAAATCAGTTGAGTGTGTAGGTCTAGACAACTGCAAAGCCCTAGTTTTCTAGTTCTACTTCTATAAGTCTAACCCAGATTCCTCTTAGGGCAAATACCTTGTTTTTTCCATGTTCCAAAAGAGAGGATGCTGTCCAAAGGGCTTAGCAATACGTCTGATCCATGGTTGTTACTGATATTATTCCATCATGTCCAACTCCTCATGACCCCATTTGGGGATTTTCTTGGCAGAGATCCTGGAGTGGTTTGTCATCTCCTTCTCCAACTCATTTTACAAATGGGGAGAGGCCAGTAGGGTGAAGTGACTTGCCCAGGGTCACACAGCTAAGATCCTGGAGTGGTTTGCCATTTCCTTCTCCAGTTCCCTTTACAGATGAGGAAACTGAGGCCAACAGGGTGAAGGAAATTGCTAAGGGTCCCACAGCTAAGAAATGTCTGAGGCCATATTTGAGCTCAGACAAGCCTTCCTGACTCCAGACTATATAAATGTTTATGCCTTTTCCCATCCTTCTTCCAGAGGTCCAACCTAGACGTTCTTAATTATCCTTTTGGAAGGCGTAGAAGACATTTCATGGGGGAGAGCAGGCCCTCAGCCCGGGCAGCGTCCCTCATGGGGGCACAGCTGTCCATCCTTTAATCAGCAGCACCCTCCAGCTGCCTCTGGATCCCAGCCTGCATCAGCCAGGGAGGCACTCCAGAACGCCACGGGTCACTGTTTCTGCAGAGGCCAGATGTGGATGAAAGGCGAAGGGTGCTTTCTTGTTGTTTTCTCTAGAAACAGAAGAAAGTCTGTCTTGGGATGGGCCTGCTCCACTCCCGAGCAAGCGGCCCCATGTGGCCTTGGAAGATGGCGTGCTCATTCCCCAAGATTAAGCTTGCACAAATATTTGGAATTTGTCTGTTCTGTCTTCAGCTAATAAAATACATTTCAGCCTCAAAATAGATTTAGGAAACACTCCTGAGAGTGGCTGCCGGTTCCCGGATGCGTTACCTGATCATGGTGTCCGTCGGAATGGGGTCTGGCTGGTGCGAGCATCCGTCGCGGGCCGTTCATTCGCAGCCGTCCGTCCAGGACCATCAGGAACAGAACCCAATGCCAGATCTGTGGTGGAGGGAGAGGAGAGCAGCGGTTCGAAGCAGGAAAAACCTTTAGCTTCCCTTTTATGCTCCCCCAAAGGAGGAAGGACGCAGCCAAGGGAAAAACAACCCCAAAACCTTGAATGCTCAGCCAGCCCTCAGTGCAAACGAATTTCCTTCCTTGTCTTTTTCATCCAGGATCTCCCATGCCCAGAGCCCTCGTCCTTCTCCCCTCTGCCCCTACCTTCCCTGAATTGCTTCATGACTCAGGCTCAAGTCCTACCATCTTCAGGAGGCCTTGCCTGTGCTCTTCCTCTCCCATCCCCAGTTGCTAGGGCCTCTTCCCCTCTCAGATCATCTGTCTCTTCTTATTTATCTTCTAGCGTCCTGGTCATTCCCATTAGAGGGTGCCCCTGAGGGCAGCCATGCTTTGGGGTCTTCTTTGCATCAGGAATGCCTAGCATAGTCCCTGGCATCTAGGAATGTGCCAATCCCTACGGACTGGTTCCAAGGCAGAAGAGTGGTAGGTCTGGGAGAGGGGGATTAAGTAACTTGTGCAGGGTCACACAGCTAGGGAATGTCTGAGGCTAGATTTGAACCCAGATCTCCCAATTCCAGACCTGGTGCTCTATCCATTGAGCTACCTCACTGACTTCATTTGTAGTAGGGGGAAAAAGACAGATGAGACTTAAAGAGAAGCCTTTTTTTTTTTTAACCCTTACCTTCCATCTTAGCATCAATACTGTGTATTGGCTCCAAGGCAGACGAGTGGTAAGGGCTAGACAATGGGGGTCAAGTGACTTGCCCAGGGTCACACAGCTGGAAAGTGTCCAAGGCCAGAATTGAACCTAGGACCTCCCATCTCTAGGCCTGACTCTCAATCCACTGAGCTACCCAGCTGCCCCCGAGAAGCCTTTTTTAGTAGGAAAAAACTCAGAATGTGGAGGGAGAAGGTCTAAGGTCACATATGGGAAATATACAATAATATATAATATATAATTTATGTATATAACAATATACTATATAATTTATATATTATAATATATAATTTAATATAATAATAAAACATTATATATTATACAAGTATAATATATAACAAAATATAACATATTATAAAATATAAATTTAAAATATAAACAAATATTTTAAATATAGATATTTTAAAATTAAATATTTAAGTGAAAATGTAAATGTTAAATGTTGAATAATTAATTTCCTTTGTAATCTTATGCCTTTAAAAACTTGATTTTGATGAGTTCCCATGTTTCATCAGAATGCTCCCCAAAGGAGATGTGATGAATCCTCTTCTAGCACAGTCCCCTTGAGGAAACTGAGGCCCATGGATAAGAGTCTTCACCTTTCTCAACTTAATTTCTGTGACTGTTTAGTTTATTTATCTTTGTTCTGGACTTGGCGGTGAAGCGGGAGTCCCCAGGTATTGAAATTCCATCCACTGATCAGCAAACTTAGATTTCACTTTTGCCCTTAGCCAGGGTCACACAGTCAGCATTTGTCAAAGGCTGGACTTGAACTCACATGATCTTGACTTTCCATGTTCAGAATGGGGCGAGTACCACTCATATAGCCCATCTCACGAGGTTGCTGGGGAGAGAACACTTTCTCCACTTCAGATGGAAGTCTTGAGTTCTCAAGACTAATCCCCCCATTTTATAGATGAGAAACTGGAGAGATCAAGTCCCACAGTGACACACAGCTAGAAAATATTAGAGCCAAGAAGGATCTCAATGTAGGTTTCCAGATTCCAGATCCAGGACTATTTCTCCAGGACCCCACTCCCCAGTCCCTCCTTCCTTCCTCCAAATGGGAGCCATGATTATCATTACTTTGGTTGTATGATTCTGGAGACCCTTCTCAAAGGGTGCCTTCAGCCAAGCAAGCCCTCATCTGATCCCTCCACCTTAGGGTCCAGTCTACCTTTGGAGATGAGGACCGTCCTAGCCCCAGGGCATTCTGGTCCTGGCCGTAAAGCGCACCTGTCTTCCTTCCCAGAGTTCCCAGCCTCATAAAACACATGGAGAGGGGGGAAAGGGACGGGGATGCGTCAGACACTTTCAAAGCCAGACTGTTGAGAGCATTCAGGCTTCACAAATGAATTGACTTCAGATTCAAGCTGTGCCTGGGGTTTTATGACCAGTTACATGAATGACAGGTCTCAGATTTTTATTGGGATTTTCATATATGGCTTATTTTTACTAATTTTACTACATATACAACTGAAGCTATTAGGGAAGTGTGAAAATCTTATTATATATATATATATATTAAGCAGCAGGAAGCAGTGAATGATTTGTACTGCTAATATGAGACTCTGCCATTGGGATTGCTAGTTAAGACTTGGCACAGACTGAAAGAGGAGAGAATGGGCTCCCCTCCATTTATTTACCCACAAAGCATTTCTTCATCACCTAGAATGTGGCAGGTACTGAGCTTGGGAGGGGCAATGCAACAACGAAAATAAAACAAACTCTGTCCTCAAGGAGCTTCCTTCCATTCCACTGGGGTGGAAAGTGGGGATGGGAAATAGAATGGATTAACCAATCCCAAATAGATCCATGTGGGCATGCTCTTTAAACAACCAGGACCTTCTTTTCCTCACCTCCTGAATGAAGGGGCTAGACTACACAGCTTCTGACTTCCCTTCTGTGTCTGACGGTGATTGTAGGATCTTAAACATGTGGAGCTTTGGAGGGCTTGGGGGAGGAACTATCAGCTGGTGCAATCAAGAAAGGCTTCATGGAGGGGGATAGCACTTGATCTGAACCTGGAAAGATAATGGGCAATCCTAGAGGCCACAGTGAAGAGGGAATGTGTTCTAGATTTGGCTGTGGGTGGGTAGATGGGGGAACCAAGAGGCTGGATGTGCAAAGCCATGGGGTCATTGACTCTCTATTTGAGGTCAAGACTCTTAGCCCTGAGCTTGAATCAAGTCCCTGAGCTCACTACCTGTGTGACCCTAGGGAAACAGCTTCCTTATTGAGCTTATGCTTGTCATAAAATGTGAGGGCTGAAAACAAGAGTCATTGGGATGAGCCATCGGGACTCCAAAGGAGACAGAAAATTCATTGTTCTCCTTTTGGTGGAGAAACAGGGGTCAATGGGTACAGAATGGTGCACACACAATGAGCTATGATTGGTCACGACCCGATTGGTTTGGCTTGCCATTTCCCTGCCTTTTTTTCAGAAGGGAAGGCTCTCACGGGGAAGTATTTAGGAATAACTATGATATAAAAGCAAACATCAACGATAATCAGAATTAAAATGAAATAGTTTTGAAACTGTTATGTAAATTTTGGTAAATGAGAGAAAAACATCTATTTCAAAGATCACTTCCAGCCTGTATCATTCTATGACTCTATAAGACAAAAATAAATAAATAAATACAAATCAGCTCATCTTTTTGGTTTGTGTGTTCATTTTTTTTGCCCGGACCTATTCGATCTTTGGTGATGATAGAGATAATTCTTCCGGTGACAAATCTTCCGTGTGGGGCCAGTGTCCATTTGTTCCCAAACCTGCTCTGCCTTTACAGCCATCTAGAATGGCCTGGGATATCTAGAGGGGAAGGAATTTACCCAGGGCCACGTAGCCTGAATGAATCAAAGTCGGGATGAGGCTACTACTACCTCACACTGCCATTTTATTGAAACTTGGCTCAGCAACCACTTAAACTGTCTTCTCTTTGCCCCTTAATTACAAAAGCTAGCATTTATATTGAGCTTTAAGGTTTATAAAGCATTTTACAAATATGATTTCATTTGATATAATAACCATGAAATATAGGCATTCTTATTATCATCATCATTATTTCCATTTTATAGATGAGGAAACTGAGGCAGAAAGCTGTTACATGACTGATACAGGATCACACAACTAATAAGCAACTGAAGCTGGATTTGAATTTCTGACTCCAGGCTGCCCCTTAGCATCAGTTGGTTTCTTTGGGTTCAAACCATTATTAGGGTATTGTAAAAATTAAATTATACCTCTAGTAATAAAAATATTATATTTTATGAGGTTTATTAAGGATTATTAGAAATTGAGGATACAAAATAAAAGAACCACATGCCCATGGCTGATTAGCCAATTCAGAATACCAGCGCTTAGCTTACTTACTACATCATTGCAATGGAAGAGAGGAAGAGCCTAGAAGAGAGAGACAGGCATTACTGCCAGTTAAATACCAATTGTGATCTCACCAACGTGGAGACTTAGGTGAGATTATAGGGAATTCTGGGAAATACCAAGGACTTCTGGGAATTGAAGTCTGGGGTTCAAAATCTCCATTTATATAGTATGTTTAAGAACATCTGGGTTAACCAAGTGATTTGTATGCTTACTGATGCCCTGAATCTTTTATGAGAACAGAATCCTCTCCTAATGTGCAGGAGCAGTTGTTGTTCAGTCATGTTTGACTCTTAGTGACCCCGTGGACTGCACTGCTCATTGGGTTTTCTTGGCAAAGACACCGGAGAGATTTGTCATTTCCTTCTCCAGAGGATTAAGATGCTCACTAAGGTTAAATGACTTGCCAAAGGTCACATAGCTAATAAGTGCCTGAGGCCACATTTGACCTCAGGTCTTCCTGACTCTAGACCCAGCCCTCTATCCACTGGGCATCCAGCTGCAGGTGTAGACATAGCTTCATAGATATAAACACCAAAAGGAAATGGATCACAGAATTGTGGAAGAGTTTGAGGAGACTTCTAAGGCTGTAGGACTTGTGCCAACTGGCTATCTGGTCTTCCTTTGGGGCCATCTACTAAGGAAAAACCAATAGCCTCCAGGCTGGCCCCTTCTGCTTAGGGATAGCTCTCCTAGGTGAGGGAGTTGGGGCTGGCATCAAGACCAAGTTGATGTCTTTGTGGCTCCTGGTTCTTCCCTCTGTGGCCAAGTAGGACAAGGCTAATCCTTCTTCTAGAGGACAATCCTGGTAAATCAAGATGACTATTATCATTGGGAGAGCTCCGTGGTGTGGGAGATAGACCCAGACACTTCCAGTGAGGAAGATCTGAATTTGAATCTTGCCTCAGAGAGTAGACAGGTGATCCTGGGTCTCGAGGGTTAGTACGAGAATATTTCAGCTCCTAAAGTGTTCCGTAGAGGGGCCATTAGCCATTCTCAATCCCCAGCCCTGAGCTCAGACTCACACGTAACTTAAGCCAAAGTTTACCGGCTTGGCTCGCTCTTCTCCTTACACCGGGCTATCTCTGTTTAAGCTGTGTCTTCACCCCATTTCCTTCTCTGACAAGATCACGCGATCAGTAGACCAAGGAAATTCTGTAGACATAATAAAGCCAGGCTTCTGACAAAGTGGCCTGACACAATCTCTCGGGATATCTTTATGGTCAAGTCAGTGAGCTGAAGGGTGGGAGGTATGTGTGGGGGCAGGATGCTTCTCAAGGCTGACCCAGCTCACTCCAAGATTACTCAGATTGAATTGGCTCCATTTAAGACAAACAGGGCAACCAGACACTAGCAAGGGAGAGCCCTGGTAGAGTCTCCACTGCTTTACATCACATCTAAAGGATGGTGGCCTCTTCTGCAGCCACATGGCAGGAGAGACATTGATGAGCTAGAGTTGGGAAGAGGCGGCCAGCGTGGAGAAGAAACTGGAAATGGTGTAGCACACAGAACTGCACAAGAAACTCAGGATGTTTATCATCGAGGAGAAAAGACTTCATAGGCAGGTCTTTGATTTTTTAAAAGTGCTGTCCTGTGGGAGACTTAGTCTATGTGCCTCTAGATAACATATCTAGGACCAAGAGGTGGAAATTACAAGATGGTAGATGTCAGCTCTGCATCAAGACTTCTTAACAATGAGAACTGCTCAACAAGAGGAAAGTTTCTTCATTTGTAAAATGGGGATGATAAAAGGTTCTGTCTCTGAATATTGCTGTGGGAATTGAATGAGATAAGATCAATTAATCAACCAATCAGTCAATCAATCACCTACAGTTTATTAAGCTCCCAATATGTGCCAGACACTGAAGTAGGTGCTTGGAGGACGAATACAAAGAATGGAACCAACCCTACTCACAAGAGAGCTTTCATTGTAAATGGATGGGTAAAAATGATTTACAGCCCCGAAAGTGATGCATTTGTTACTGGTCGGTTGTTTCTGGCTCTTCATGACCCCATTTGAAGTTTTCTTGGTGGTTGGTCATTTCTTCTTCATCTCATTTTATAAATGAGGAAACTGAGGCAAACAAGGTTAAATGACTTATCAAGAGTCACATAGATAAGATCCTGGAGTCGTTTGCCATTTCCTTCTTCAGCTAATTTTACTAAGAGAAAGCTGAGGTCAAGAAGGTGGAGTAACCTGTCCAGGGCCACCTGCCCTGAATGGGGTGCTGGGAGGTACAAATGTAAAGAACAAAGCAATCTCTACTCACAAGTGATGGCTGTGTAACATGATTCGCAAATATTAAAATAATGCACACATCTTAGTAATTACTGTCATTCTAAATGGAATAATTATCAGAGAATCACAGGGTTTGTGTGGAGTTCAAATAGGATATTATTGCCAATTTTAAAGGTCTATACACCACAATTATTATTCATATTAACAATAACCTACATTTCTAATTCATTTTAACATCAACAGAGCACTCTACATGATGAAAGGATTATTATTCTTGTTTTACAGATGGAAACTGAGACCCAGCTGGGCATGGAGGAGACTGAAATAAGCAAACTTCCTTCTGCATTCCATAGGGACATGTTCAGCAGAGAACAGCACACGGAATTGGGATAGGAAGGGTAAATGTCAATGCCCAGGATTATAAGAAGAATCACAGCTGGTATTTAAGGGGATCTTTAGGGTTCACAGAACATTCACCTCCATTATTTCAAGTGATCCTCACACCAACTCTAGATTTGTTATATTTAATCTGCATAGTAATTTTTCTGATTATTATATGTGAATTCCGTGTTTTGTTTTGTTTTTTCAGATGAAGAAACTGAGATGAGCAAGGTTAAGTGACTTGCCAAGGATGATCCAGATAGTAAGCATTTGAAGTCAGATTCAAACTCAGGTCTTTGTGAGTCCATGTCCAATCTTATATCCATTGATTTGGCCACAAAATTGAAGAGAGAAATCATATGGGGGAATGTCAGGCATTGAGTCTCCAGTCTTTACTCCTAAGACATTTCTTTTGTCCCTTCGCATCTCTTTCCCTGCATGGTTCTCCAGTCTTAGAGGACATCCTTGGCTCAGAAGTGCTGCCTCCATCCCACCCTGGAGCCCTAGTGATGGGTGATGATTGTGGAAGTGATAAATTAGACTTTGTTTTCTTCCAACAGATCTGAATGTAAATAGACTTGCGTGTTGGAGGTCACAGAACCAAGCCCCATCATCTCTCTCTCTCTGGCATTCTCTCTCAAGTCTCTTTCCATAGCTTATCTCCATGGATGCTTGCCTCAGGGCTTCTATCATCTTCTCATAGGTGGGCGAAGAGGAGATGTTCACCAGAGACTTCATTGATAGGGAGAAAAGAGGAGCACAGGGTCCTGACAATGATATTCAACTGGAGTTGGTAGGTCAGTGTGACTTCCTGGAGAGTGCTGGAGAGATAGGAAGGTCTGAGTTCAAATCCTACCTCTGACATGTATCAGCAATGTCATGGGCAAGATAGTTAACATTATTCAGTCTTTTTGAACTTTCTAGGACTTATATATTATGTTGTAAAAGGTCTGCTATCTGAGTTGGTGAAGGTAGTTCCCCTCCTGGGAACATTGCTTGGTGATAAAGGCACAGACCTTTGGCTTATTGTGTAATAATAAATAATAGCTAGCATTTATATAACACTTTAAAATTTACAAAGCACTATTCAAATATTATCTCAGTTGATCCTAAGAATAACTAACATTTATGTAGTGCCTATTAGGTGTCTGGCACTATAGTAAGTGTTTTATAATTTTTATTTCATTTGATACTCATAACAGCCCTAGGAAGCAGGTGCTATTACTATCCTCATTTTGTAGTTGAGGAAACTGAGGAAGATAGTGCTTAAGTGACTTCTCTAAGGTCAGCTAGTAGATAGCTCAAGGCAAGACTGGAACTCAAGTCTTCTTGACAACTGTGCCACTCTGCTAGTTACCTCTAGATTATAAACAAAACAAAATAAAAAGAACAATTTCTACATTAAAAAGGTTGAACTCTAAGGACCCTTCATCTCTACAATTCTATGACTAGAACTTGCTAAATATAAAGTGTCATTCCTCTTATTGCTATGATTTTCTTTTTCTTCCTTCTCCCTTCCTCCCTTTGATGATAGCCATATCTTGAAGGTGCTCTGTTCAGTGCTAATGTGATTTCGGCTTAAATGCAAAGAACATTTTGGGGACAGGGTCAAATTTCCATATATTCTTCTGCCTTTAGGTCCACCTACAACCTCCCACTCCCTTTCTACTTCCTTTGCAATTCATTCATTTGGGTTAAAGCTTTTCAAAACTTTAGGAGTCTGGTGGAGGATATCAACCTTGAGAATGTCCCCAGTGGTTCTTCTTTCAGGTCTGGAGCTTTATTCTTCTCCCTTGTTTCTCCTCTCTAATAAATGTATATTGACAGACTCATTCTCTTGCAAAAGAAATTCAAGAAACTGAGATAAAAAAATTTGATCTGGAAGGGTTGGAGTTATCAAAGGTCTAGAACATAATGACCTTACTTCAACCAGAGCGTGTTAGAGCTTAGAACACAGATAGACAACAAAACACAGAATATCAGACCACATATTGTTGCGATCAGAGAGTATCAGAGCTGGAGGGCTTTAAAGCCAGAATTTTAGAGCTGGGAAGGTCTTTAGTATATAAAATACCAGAGATCAAAGACAATTTAAGCTGGAATGTTAAAATTGAAAATAGTGAATTAAGAACTAGAGCAGGAAGGGACCCCAGAAGGTATCCAAATGCCTCATTTTTCAAAGCATAAAAAAGAGGTCGAAGGAGGTTCAAGGACTTACCCAGGGTCACACAGGTAAGTGTCCAGGAGTGGATAATCCATAACCTCTGACCACAGAGCTCGAGTTCTTACCCCTGAATCACACTGCCTCCTCTCAGATCATAGAATGTTAGTCCTGAATGGAGTCATTTTTTAAAAAACCCTCACCTTCTGTCTTAGAATCCCTTCTGTGTATTGGTTCCAAAGCAGAAGAGCAGTAAGGACAATAGGAGCTAACTGACCATCCAATGAGGAGGTATCTGAGTCTATATTTGAATTCAGGACCTCCCATCTCCAGGCTTGGATCGATATCCAATGAACCACCTGAAAAGAATCTTAATTCAAATTCAACAAATAGACATGAAGGATCTTCTCTTTGCATTCCTGGGAGAATGGCCAGACATCAAATTTGAAGCTAGAAGTATCCTGATCAGGGTTGTGCTCCAGTCAGCTCTTCAGAGCCAATTATTACTCTTTCTTTCTTTCTTTCTTTCTTTCTTTCTTTCTTTCTTTCTTTCTTTCTTTCTTTCTTTCTTTCTTTCTTTCTTTCTTTCTTTCTTTCTTTCTTTCTTTCTTTCTTTCTTTCTTTCTTTCTTTCTTTCTTTCTTTCTTTCTTTCTTTCTTTCTTTCTTTCTTTCTTTCTTTCTTTCTTTCCTTCTCTCTCTCTCTCTTTCTCTCTCTCTCTTTCTCTCTCTCTTTCTCTCTCTCTCTTTCTTTCTCTCTCTCTCTTTCTTTCTTTCTTTTTCTTTCTCCTTACCTTCCATCTTAGAATCAATACTGTGTATTGGTTCCGAGGCAGAAGAGTGGTAAGTGGCTTGCCCAGGGTCATATAGCTGGGAAGTATCTGAGGTCAGATTTGAACCCAGGATCTCCCATCTCTAGGCCTGGTTCTCAATCCACTGAGCCACCCAGCTGCCCACCATAATTACCTTTTCATTGTGAACATTTACAACTTAGAAATAAGGAATGATTACAAATTAGGGCCTTATACACGATTTTATTTATTTATTCATTAGTATAAAATCTCACCATCCTTCTTCAAATCCCTACTATGTATTAGTTCCAAGGTAGAAGAGCAATAACATCTGGGCAATGGGGGTATTAAATGACTTGCCCAGAGTCACCCAGCTAGGAAGTGTCTGAGGCCAAATTTGAACCCAGGACCTCCCACATCTAGGCCTGGCACCCTATTGCCTGAGCCACTTAGCTGCTCTTGATGCATTGTCTTATTAAAACTTAAGAAAATGATGGAGAAAACATCAATAATGCACATAAAACTTTAAAAGCGTGCTGTCTGTAGATTTTTTTGTGGTAGTTAACAATTTCCAACCCACCCCTGACCTTTTGCCTCTCTCCTTTTGTTTTATCCACATGGTAATTATAGCCTATAGACATTTCCTAACTGTGAGGTCCTGGGCAAGTCTGTTTACCTCAGTTTCTTAATTTGTAAAATGAGCTAAAAAAGGATGCTAAATGAAATCACAAAGAGTTGAAAATGAATGAACAGGAACAATAGTTATAGCCTTGGGTTATTGAATAACTTAATAAAGTTCAAAGTGAGTTTATGGCAGATCTGGCTTTGGCAATAGACTTGGGCATCCTTGGCTTGGAGCCAGCAGGATTCCTGCCCCTGACACTTACTCTCTTGGGTATCTCTTATCTCACTGGGTTGTTACGCCCATAGCAAATCACTTCATCTCTCTGGGCCTCAGTTTCCAAATTTCACCAATGAAGGGCTATCTTAGGGGGCTTCTAAAGCCTTGACCAGTTCTGGGTCCATTAGCTTATCAAGTAAGGTTTCGTGGGAAGAGTTTGGAAACCCCACTGGAATCCCATGGTTACGATGATGGGCTGCACTGCAGGTGGACGATGGACTGGATGGGCCCCATCCCTTCCTGGTCCAAGCCCAGATCCCTCCGTCTCGCAGCCCCGCTTCTCTCCTACCCCGCAGTTTGCTTGCTGACCAGTGTTTATTTGAATGAAACAAGCCTAGAGCAGCAGTTGCTTCCTCTGACAAGCCCAGGGAAGGCAGGCTGAAAAATGGCAGTCTTCCTGGCAGGGACCTCTCGCAAGGCCTTTCCTGACCACGTGGGCCTGGAGAGGAAGCCGGATCTGGGAGGTGTGGGCTTGCAGAAGGGGGTGGGAAGGCGAGCAAGGGGCACCTGGGGGGGGGAGAGGAACCCATCAGGAAAAGGCTGGGAACAAGTGGGATTTCCAGGAAGGAAGGAACCCACCCTTGTCGAAGCAAAGGCGGTTCCTTGTCTTCTCATGGCTGAGAAGGTTTCGGGAGACAATTCTATTGTCTGCCCTTGATGACACGGGGCTCCCTGGTTTACTTTAATGATTATTCCTCGAGTTTATAGAGAGAATTAAGGCCTCCCAAGGGCCTTCATGGTGCAGAAGACTCGGGAATCAGAGGAGCTGGGCTCAAAAACCATTTTAATCACATCCCAATTGTTTGATTTGGGGTAAATGGCTTCATCGTTCATTTTGAGTCCTGTCTTTAATGGATGGGTTGGCTTAGACAGTCTCTCAAGTTTCCCCTAATTCTAGATATTCCTTAATATATTAAATGTTGGTCAGTCAACAAATGTGCCTGGCACTGTGCTAAGAGGCAGAAAAATGAAGAAAGGCAGATGCATGGACCCTGCCTTCAATGAGCTTGTGGTCTAAAAGGCCTTAAAGGTGATCCCAGAAGACAGGCACTAGCTGTGAGGCCAGGGACTTCTTGGAGAAGGTAGATTGGAATTGAGTTTCAGTTAAAGAAATCCAGGAGGCAAAAGGAAAGAGGGAAAGAGCTCCAGGTATGGGGAACAGCTAGTGCAAATTCATGGAGTCAGGAGATGGAGTTGAGCCTTCTTTGAGGGACCCCATTATTAGCACCATTCTATGAGAGGGGAAACGATGACTCATTTGAGTTAATTGGTTTGCCCAGCTTTAATAGAAACAGCAAGTGGCAGAGGGGGGCATTCAGCCTGGAGCCTTCTGATTCAAAGTTCTTTGTTCTTTCCACTAAAAGGGGGGGAGCCATCAATGTGATATCAGCTCTGTATGAAAAATGACCCTGGAGAAGCTAAAACTCAGGGTTATTCCCTTTATTATTATTTATTATTTATTTCCAATTTATTATTATTATTATTATTTATTATATATAAATAATATTTATTATTATTATTAGGAGAGTCGCTACAGGAAGAGAGCCTGCAGCTAAGGGCACCTCCAGGGAGCACAAACCCTTTTAGATCTTGAATTTTCTGGAATCTTTCAAAGGATCCATCACCTCATGAGATTAAAGACGGCAAGCTCGAAGGAACCTCAAAGATTTTCTCATTCCACCTCATTTTACAAGGGAGGAAACTGAGGTCTAAAGTTGTTTAGTGACTTGCCTAAGGTAACACAGATAGTAAGAAGAAGAGGTTCATTCCAAGACATATCCTGCCTTTAAGAGTCTATGTTTTTGAAGCAACTAGGTGGCTCATTGGATTGGGAGCCAGGCCTAGAGACAGGAGGTCCTGGGTTCAAAATTGGCCTCTAATGCTTCCTGGCTGTGTGACTCTGGGCAAGTCACTTAACCTCTAATTTCCTCTTGGGAACCAGACTTGAAATTTCAATGCTATAGGGAATTCACAATGGGAAAAATAAGTCTATTTAGTTTGGCACTTGCTCTGAAACCTACATAGTCTTATAGAACTTCTTAGGTCACTGGGAGCACCTATTTCTAGGAGTGGTTGTGATGAGACTGATTTGGGTCCATCTCCATGTCTGTCTCCTCATCTTCTCCATGTCTTCCTCCTCAAAGGATTTGGCCAATGTGTTTGGAGGCTTCCTATACATTTATTGACATTTCTTTGATCCCCATGTTACTCTCAGGCTGGCCATCTGTTCCCTCAACTCATAGACTGAGAGATAGAAGGAACCTTAGGAAGTTCAATCCTCTTATTCTACAAATAAGAAACGTGTCTGGAGAGGTAAATGAGTCTCTTTTGTGGAAAATTAGTTCAGAAAATCATGACAACTTGATATCCATGTCTTTTCTTTTATCCATTTCCTCTTTTTATGACAATCAAAAGATTTACATAGATCCTAGTTTGGAGTATTTTATGTATTATCTTCTTAAGTCTTTTCTTTTATCCATTTCCTCTTTTTATGACAATCAAAAGATTTACATAGATAAGTTTGGAGTATTTTATGTATTATCTTCTTAATTTCTTTACCTTTCCTTCTGATTTATTGCTGCTTTTGGCCTTTGCTCTAATGAATCAATGATCTGACTACATAGACAACTGATTTATCTCTGATTTTCATGTTAATATTTGTTCTTTTCTGGTCTATTAAGACACAGCCTGGATTTCTAGACTGTTACACATGATGGGAATAAAGAGTCTTCAGCATATTGCCAATCATGTACCAAAAAAAAGATACCCCCCCCCCATCCTTAAAGGTGCCATCTGAAAGATGCAGATGCCCAGAAAATGAGGAGCTCAAGTAAGGCAATGAGACCAAGGATAACAGAAGGGTCTTCTTTGTGCTCTTTTGAAGCCCATGTGGTGATAAGAGATCCTGGACTTGAATCCTGGCTTTCCCATTTAACAGTCTTCAAGCTGTCCTCCTGGCTCATCTCCACAGGACTTTCTCTTCCATGTCCTAAAACTCTTCACCCAGGAAACTCACTCTATTTCTGTACTACTCCGAAGCTCTGCCCCTACCAATCTCTCCCTCAGATTGACTGATTCCTTCTAGCACTTCCAATTTAAGGAAGAAACCCAAGTCAATCATGTGTTTATTCCATTCCAGGCTGCATTGCTGATTAACCTCCATAAGATTTTGTCCATCACAACCCCTGATGCTAAGAATCTTTATCTCCTTCCCCTCACTCACATCTTTTCTGTACCTTTTTCATATTGTAGTCCCCCATTAGAATGTAAGGGCAGGATCTTCTTTCTACTTGTATTTGTATTACCAGTTCTTGATATACTGCCTGGCACACAGGAAGCACTTAATACATGCTTACTGACTGACTGCAATCTTGGGTTGAACTTTCCCTCTGTGTGACTCAGTTTCCTAATCTGACAAATGAAGGTGCTTTGCTTTATGATCTCTTAGGATCCTTCCAGCCCTAAAACTAGGATTGACCTTATGATGCAAAGAGACCCAAAGGAAGGCTCTGTGAATATCTTATGGACCCTCTGTGGAGATTTATCAGAGAATATCAACATGAGTTGTATTACACGAGAGGGTATGGTTAGTCCAAGGTGCCACAGAAGTGACAAATCCATTGATTTTAGTCAATTTTGATTATAGTCAATTTTATGGCTTTGGGGATGATCTTGTATGGCACTTGCAATGGGCAATGTCTTCTGAATTTCTGCTTAAAGAAGACGCTGTAGGTTCAAGCTTCCCAGTGATATACAATTATTTGGTTTATTTCATTTCCTCCAACTAAAACACATTTTCCAATGTCCTTTCTGATGTCATATTTTATCCTCTGTTCTCCATGTCATAATCAAGTCACTAAATATTGATATCCAGTATTTAATATCAGAGTCGATGAATAGCATTCTCCTCTGTTTGGCTTTTAAATGCCTTCATAATCTGAGCCCAACCTACATCTCTATTTTCATTAGACAGTCTTCTCTTTTCTTTTTTGTTGCTCAGTCACAGTTAACTCTTCATGATTCCATGGGGCATGCTGTCCATGGAGTTTTCTTGGCAAGGATGCTAGAGTGATTTGCAATTTCCTTCTTCATTAGACAAATAGAGGTTAAGTGACTTGCCCAAGGCCCACATCTAGTAAGTGACAAGCTAGATTTGAACTCGGGTCTTCCTGACTCTAGGTTCAGAACTTTATTCACTGAGCTACCTACTTACACTTTATGATCTAAAAAAATTGGCCTTGCTGCCTTTCCCACATGACATTGTCTTCTATCTCCATGGTTTTCTCCCAGAATTTCTCTCCTAACCTCCACCACATAGCATCTTTCGATTCCTTCAAGACTTAGCTCAACAGTCATGTTGTACATAAAACTTTTTCTGATCTGTGCCTCCTCTCCTGACCTAGTCTTCCCCATTATTTCAACTTCACTGTATTTATTTATCTATTTTTCAGATACTCATTAATGAATGTGTTGTCTTCCTTGATAGAATATAGATTCTATGAGAGCAGGAATTGTTTCACTTTTGACTTTCTCCTCTATATTCTCAGCACTTGGCATGATGCCTGGTAACAAAATGGGCAGATGATAAATGCTGGTTGATTGATTGTGAGTAAATGGTGGAAATTTGGAGGGTCATGTCAAGGAAAATTGCAAATGCTTGTCATAAGACTGATGACTATGTGTCTTGTTGTCCTTGGGTGCCATCAAACAAAGGGCCAAGCACTGGAGATTCAAAGAAGGCAAGGAAGTAGTTCCTGTCTTGAAGGAGTTTACCTTCTATCAAGGGATCTAATCTGTACATATGCAAGTATATAAAAACCATACAAATCAATTCATGATGGTGGGTGGGTAAGTCACTGGTCATTTGGAGGGGGATCATGGATTCTGAGGCCAAGCAGAGTAAAGAATGAATTTCAGGAAGGTGTGGAGGTTGGGAATGACTTGTCCAAAGGTATGGGGACAGGGTATAGCATGTTATATGGGAAGAACAATGAGGTAAATTTGACATGCAGTGGAGTAATATGCAATAAGCCTATAAAGGTAAGGCCTATAGATGACAGGATCCCATATGAAGAGCTGAAAAGGACCTCAGAGGTCATCTAGACCACCTTGTATGTCATCATAGCTATAATAGGGGTTATTAATCAGCAAATGATATGACCGGGCTTATTCTTTAGCAACATCACTTTGGAGGCATGGAGACACTGGGTTGGAGAGCAAAGATGCAAAAGACAAGAAGATCCAATAGGAAACCATGGCCCAGGTGAAAGGTGATGAGAGTCTGAACTAGAGTGTACATTGAGAGAATGGAACTAAGGTTTTGGCAGGTGTTCAGGGTCTAGAATCAGTATAACTTAGGAACTTATTGGATTTTTTTTTTAACCCTTACCTTCTGTCTTGGAGTCAATACTGTGTATTGGCTCCAAGGCAGAAGAGTGATAAGGGCTAGGTAATGGGGGTCAAGTGACTTGCCCAGGGTCACACAGCTAGGAAGTGGCTGAGGACGGATTTGAACCTAGGACATCCCGTCTCTAGGCCTGGTTCTCAATCCACTGAGTTACCCAGCTGCCCCCTGAACTTGTTGGATTTGAGGGTGAGGGAGAGCGAGGAGTTGATGATGACTCTGAGGTGGTAGACCTGAGTGAAAGTCAAGGGTACCATGACAGAAATCTAAAATTTCAGAAGAGAGGTAAGTGGAGATAATGGACTTCCACAGTTTGAGATGCCCATGAAATGTCTGAGTGTTGGTGATACAGGAGTGGAGCTCAGGATAAAGGAGAGGACAGGAGAGAAGGGAGGGGAGAGAAGAAAGCATGGCACAAAGTCTTGAGGAGAACCAAAAAAACAGAAGGCAGGATATAGAAGGAGACTGAGGAGCATTTGGAAAGAGAACAGTATCATAAAAACCCAGAGAGGAGAGGCTTTGTAGGAGGAAATGGTGGTCAACAGTGTCAAATACAACATAAAGGTCTAGAAGGATGACCTCTCTACTGACTTCTTAATTTTCCTCTAAGTAGAACCAATGGGCCATTCTGCAGTTTCCTATGAGCAACTTCCTTATGTCTTCTGTTTTCATTTATAGACACCATGTCAATGTTGATAGATTTCATTTCCTCCAGGAACACTTTGACCTGTTAGTTATTGGATAAGGATCTCATATTTAGAGTAAAAACATTTACATTAATATTTATAGATGATCTAAAAATGATTATGATTCTTAGCCCCTCCACCCTTTTTCTGACAAGCTGCCTCAGAGAGTAAAGATGGGAAACTGAGCACCCTGGGCACAGGATCATTGTGTATTTGTCTTTGTTTTATGGGTTGCCAGGAAATTCTTGAATCATTTCCTTGAAAATGCAATCCAGCAAACATTTAAACATCTATTAAGTGCCTATTATGTCTCCAAACTTCACTCCCATGCCTCAGCTCCCTTTCTCCTATTCCTCTGCGGTTTTCTTCTCCTAGGGCTGAATTCTTTTAGGGAATTCCCATTTTGAGGAAAGGCTCAGATCAGCCATGCTTCATTCTCCAGGCTTTGGAAACTCCCCTTATTCCCTCTTTGAATGTCTTTATCCTGGGGGCTTCTTGTGAGTATTTGGGAGAAGGAAGGAAGGAAGGAAGGAAGGAAGGAAGGAAGGAAGGAAGGAAGGAAGGAAGGAAGGAAGGAAGAACAGGAGAAAAAGGGAAGAGAGGAAGGAAGGAAAGAAAAAAAGAAGGAAGACTTCTTTCCTCTTTCTGTCTGGTACTGATCAAAATGATTCTTCTCTCTTCTCTGCCCTATCAACAATTTGCTGAATGTCTTCCAAATCCTATTCTATCTTAAACTGTAATTATCTGATTCCTATTTTATCTCCCCTATTAAAAGGTAATCTCCTTGAGAATCTTAAGCACGTAGAACTTAGAACAGTAGTAATAGAAAGCACCTTTGAACAGAGATTGTCAGATCTGGGAGGGACCTCAGAACATGGAGTGGTTGAACTGGGAGAAACTCTAGACCATAGATTGTTAGCAGGTCAAATGTCCTCTAAGGTTAGATTGTTTGAAGACAGAAAAATCAATGATATCATTTGGAGGGGCTTTGAACATCATCTTGACCAGACCTTTGTTTTATCAAGGAAGGAACTGGCCCTAGTAGAGGTGAACCAAGACCACAAGATGGAGGTCTCTCAATAGTGATAAAGGTACAAAGCAGGCTATGTCTCAAAAGTTTAACTTGGTAGCTCTGCCTTCCTGAGGAGGGTCATATCCTGTGGTCAATGGGTTCTTGGAGGTTTGGCTCATAACAAAAATCAAAATGAAAAAAAAATCAAATGAAAAAATGAAGGATTTTTTCCCCTTCTTTCTAGCCACTTCCTCCAGGAAGCACTGAGTCATGATCAGTGACCAACTGAGCTGCCCCAGGGGCCCCTGATGAAGAGAATGGTCAGACCCCATCACCCAGAATTAGCATTAGGCCTCCATCTCAGTCCAGTGAAAGGCTCCAAGTGTCCTTGAAATTCTGGTGACCTTTCATCATCAATGACATCATTGTTCTCCCAGACCTATAGCTCATGTCCGAAGAAATACAACCCATTTTCTTCAGTAGCAGCTGCTCATCATGTCACCCAAGGGGCACTTCTGAAGGCCTGATGATGAATGTGCCCCAGTGACCCAGCTTCCCACCCCCACCTCCCCAAGTTTCAATGGTTACTAACTTCTATTTGCTTAATTCCTCCACAATCTCCTCTTTAGCCATATTGGAGAATTCCTGGGCAGTTGAACAAGCTTATCCTAGTGCTCAGGGAAGCGACTTAGCAAGTCTTAAACCTGCCATTAAAACACTTCCTCCTGCTCTCCAAATCACAGATTACCTTTGCTGGAAGATTGAATCTCCTCTGTTCCATCAACTACTCTTGGTGGATTCTGGGAAGGAAAAATAAAAGATTAAGCAAAACAAAGAACAAAAAACAACAACTCAACCCAAATCTCTCACTTAAAATGTAGAGACGGCCATTGGAATTTTGTTGCTTCTGGAACGCATGGCCTGGAAAGTTCTCCTTTTTTATTATAGAATCCCAGGCTTTCTTCAAGACTCAATTTACACTTCAACACTTACAGGAGGCCTTTCCTGACTTTACCCTAGTTGTTAGCATTTTCTCCCTCCTCAAATAATCATATACTCAAAAATGGTCTAGTGTCTCTGAGATCCCACCCCTCTGGCAATACGGAAAGGTATCCACCCATTCTTGCCATCATATATATGTATGTATATATATATATATATATATATATATACACATATATATGTACTCATGGACTTACTTATCTCTATATATGTTGTATCCATCCAATAGAACTGAAGATCCTAGAGGGCAGGAGAAATTTTTTGTTTTGTGTTTGTATCTCCTCTATTTTTTTTAAACCCTTACCTTCCATCTTGGAATCAATACTGTGTATTCATTCTAAGGCAGAAGAGTGGTAAGGGCTAGGCAATAGGGGTTAAGTGACTTGCCCAAGGTCACCCAACTGGGAAGGGTCTGAGGCCATATTTGAACCCAGGACCTCCCATCTCTAGGCCAGGCTCTCAATCCACTGAGCTACCCAGTTGCCCCCTCTCCTCTATTTTTTAATGAAGAGAAGCTTTTAAATAAAAGTTTATTGAATGTGGATTAATATTTTTTCTTTAATAATGATAATACTAAGGCATTGGACTACTGCCTTCATGGGTCATCCAACATTCAATCAATAAGGCTCTTAAGAGCCTACTATATTCAAGGAACTATGTTACATGTTCGAAATATGGAAGTTAATTGTGACTATTACTATTCTCAAGGATGGGGCAGCTAAGTAGCTCTGTGCCAGATCTGGAATCAGGAAGACCTGAGTTCAAATGTGACCTCAGACACTTATTAGCTGTGTGACCCTGGGCAAGTCACTTCACCTGTTTGTCTCAGTTTCCTCATCAGTAAAATGAACTGGAGAAGGAAATGGCAAACCAATCCAGGATCTTAGCTGTGTGATCTTGTGCAAGTCACTTCACCCTGTTTGTCTCAGTTTCCTCATCTGTAAAATGAACTGGAGAAGGAAAAGGCAAAATAACACTAATATCTTTGCCAGGAAAACTCCTATGGGGTCAAGAAGAGTCAGATATGACTAAACAACAGCCAAAAGTGAAAAGGGAGACCAAGACCCTGAATTCTACGAACTTTTGAGAGTTTTCCTCTTAAAAAAAAAAAGGATTAGGACCTTCTGCTGAGATAGGAATGGAATTAGCCAATCAGCACTCCACAAGCATTGTTTTAATGCCTATAATGTGCCAGACTGATCCAAAGATAAAAAGATAAAAATAAACAGTTGTGGCCCTCCAGAGATGGCAGGGAAAGAACATGCCCCCATAGACATGAAATACACATCACTCAATACACCAACAAGCATTCAGTGAACATCATTGATGCCAGGAACTGGGTAAAGTGCTAAGAATAAAAAGAATTGGATGAATCTGCCCTTGGCCTCAAGGAATGGGCATTCTATAGTCACCAGAACAGGACTTCAGGAGAGGACACACCATCTAATTACAACAGAATCATCATCTTCAGAATGACTTCTAGATGCTCTCCTATAAGTTCACTATTAAGTAATTATTTTAAGATGCATAGAATATGTGAATTTACTCTGGAACACACAAGTACCAGGAAAACAAACTGAGCAGGTAACCCTTCTTTATTGCTCATTGATTTGTTTTTCTCATACTCATGGCTTGGTCAGGTCTCTGACATCTACTGACTGAGTGACCCTGGGAAAATCATCTTCTTTCCAATATTCTGGGCAGCCCTCTAAGAGCAGAGAAGGGATAGACCTGAGTTTGCAAAGGGCAATTCCTCATCTGGGAATTACTTATACCAATGCAATCACAGTCTAGTCACTATCCCTAGCCCTATCTAACTCTAGCCTTGTCCCCATTTCTATCCCTATTCCTATTCCCAGGCTCATTCCTAGCCCTAGCCCTCGCCTTATTTCCAGTCAGAGCCCTTGCTCTATCCCTATTCCTATCCTTATATCGATCCCCATCCCTATCTCTCTCCTTATTCCTATTCCAGGCTTATTCCTAGCCCTAGCCCTAACCCTATTCTTAGGCCCATTCCTATCCCTAACTCTAACGTTAACTCTATCTTGAACCCTAGGTCCGGTAGTCCTATGTCTATCCCTATCTCCGTGGCCATTCCTCTCCCTATTCCTCCTCTTATACTTCTCTGTCTTCATTCCCTTGTACACCTTCAGCAAAGTCTGTCTGCTGCCTCCTCATCAGAGAACTTCCAGTGAGAAAGAGCTCACTGTCTCCCAGGGAGCCCGTTTGTCTTTGGGTTGTTCATTATTAGGAATTGCTCATTGTTGGGAAGATTTTCCCCGACCTCATGCCCAGACTTGCCACTTTGCAGCTTTAAGAAAGGAGGAAAGACTATGAAGCCTAATTTGTGTAAGAATCCCATCTCTCTGCGAATAACTGGTATTCATATGTTGCTATAATGTTTAGAAGGCATGCTATATAGGTTGTCTCATCTGATCCTCTCAAACCACCCTGTGAGGGAGATCTTATTGTTCTTCCCATTTTACATATGCAGAAACTGAGGCCTCTTCTCTCTAACTGTCCATTTCTTCATAGGGGAAACAAAGGGATTGGACAGAGTGGTCTCTGATACTGTGACTGGGTCCAGAGCCATCTATGCCCCTTATCCCCAGTTTGACTTCTTCCCTCTCAAGGACTCAGTCTCTTTCTCTGTTAAATAAAGGGCTTGGCCTGGACGATGTCTTTCAGCTCTGGGTCTTGGATGAGCCAAGTACCTTAGGGAGGGCTCTGCTCATCTCTTAGGGCCCTTGTGTTGTCTTTCTAAAAACATTTCCAATTGGAGGAGGTGAAAACCCCATGTAAACATTCCCTCCTCAGCTCCACTTCCCCTTGTGACATAAGTGTTAGCTTCTTTGTAGACCAGTAAGCTGAATGAGGAGAGTGAAGTCACTTGTGAATGGAGGCCCTCAATGGAGTCAGTGAATAGCAGAAGACAGAGGCAGTCTATAAGTGTCTTTTTTTAATTCCTCCCTCCTCCAGCTCCTTCCCTGGCTCTGGCTTTAACCAATTAGTCCTGGTTTCCTGAAGCCAAGGTTTGGGATGTAATGGAACTGGATTTATTATTGTTGTGATTAAAAAAAAATAAGTTCACGAACTTTTGAGGAAGGAACTTGGGGGGGGGGGAGAGTCCTCATTAGCTCAGGAATGAAGGCACATGCTCCTTCTTGAATGCCATGCCTTGGCAAGGACTTGCCTGCTCTTGCCATGAAAAAACAAAGAACGAGAAACTCCAAATGTGGCAAAGGAACAAACCAGGCCAGTTCTCAGACAGTTGAGTCCCAAGAGGCTCTGAGCTAGAAGGTCTTCTGAATGACTTAGTCAAACCCAAACCAAATAAACACTCAGTCTATGATATACTCAACAGAACATCCAGTCTTTGTTTAGAGACCTCCAATGAAGGGGAGCCCACCATGTCTGGGGCAGTCCAGGCCACTTTTGGACAACTCCACTTCTTTGCATGTTTCCCCTGACAACAGGCCAATGTTTACCTTTTTGCAGCTTTTCCTTATCACTCTAGGTGATACCCTACAGGATCAAGCAGAACAAGTAGAATTCTTCTTTCACAGGAGAGCCTTTCCAACACTGAAGACATGTCTTAGGTTCCCTAAGGCTAAATGTGCCTTGTTCCCTCACTTGATTCTCATATGGCATGAACTTGAGCTCTCCCGCCATCTTGGTTGCCCTCTTATGAATGCTCCAACTAATTAATCTCTCTCTCTCTCTCTCTCTCTCTCTCTCTCTCTCTCTTTCTCTCTCTCTCTCTCTTCTCTCTCTTTCTCTCTCTCTCTCTCTCTCAATTTTATTTTTATTGTTATACAAAACACACTTCCATATTGGTCATCATTGTAAGAGCAAACTACATAACCAAAACACCCCAAATAAAACCAAAGATACACTGATGCGAAAGATGACTCCAACAGGTCTTTCTATGGAGTTGGAGAGCATTCTCCATTATAAATCTTTCAGGATTGTCCCAATTCATGCATTGCTGAGAGCAGCCAAACTTTCACAGATAATTATCATACAATATTGCTATTTTCGTGTACAATGTTCTCCCTGTTCTGCCCATTTCACTCTGCATCAGTTCCTGCAGATCTTTCCAGCTCTTTCTGAAATCATCCTGCTTATCATTTCTCATAGCACAATAGTATTCCATCACCAACATGTACCGCAATTTGTACCATTCCCCAACTGATGTCCAATTCTTTGCCACCACAAAAAGAACAGCTATAAATATTTTTGTTCAAATAGGTCCTTTCCCCATTTTTGGTTATCTCTTTGAGATACAGGCCCAGAAGTAGTATTACTGGATCAAAGGGTTGCACAGTTTTAGAGTCCTTTTTGCATAGTTCCAAATTGCCCTCCAGAATGGATGAATCAGTTCACAACTCTACCAATAATGAATTAGTGTCCCAGGTTTGCCACATCCCTTCCAACATTTGCCACTTTCCTTTGGCCAATCAAATGTGTCTTTATTAGAGTACAATGCCCAGAACTGAATGTGGTGAATGAACTGAACTCTAAATGTGGTCTAACGTGGCAGAGGACTTCAGGATCTTGGCTCTGTATTTTATGCTTCTCTGAACACCACCCAAGATTTTTTATCTGTCACACCACATCACTTATTCATGCTGAGCATACATTCCCTTTATCCCTCTCTCGTCTTTCAATGGTCTTTTTCAGATAACCTTTTGCCCAACTAAGCCTTCTTGTCTCATGGGGGTGAAGCTGATTTTTGCCTCCTTCTAACTTACAGAGATGTTGCAGAAACCTACTTTACATTTCATTTTCCAGGGCATGAGTTCTCTCTCTCACCATGGATATCGTATATTCACACTTATAAGTAAGACTAAGACAAGGCATTCTAGTCCTGCCAATCTCACTGGGGGCAAGTGTTAGATAATGCAGACCTTCACATAAAAGGGAAGGTAGATGGAATATTGACTTTTGTGAGGCAAAAAAGGAAAGATAGAGACCCTAGAACCCTGCCAAGAGACCCAAGAGTCTGAGAATTTGGGCTCCATTATCATCTATGCAATTAATATTAATTCATGAATGCTGCTGTTATTGTCCATGTATATTTACAACATGGCAAATATAATTAAACAACTCTATGAAATGTAGTCAATGTCTTTATTTTTAACAGTTGTCAAACATTTGCCA
The DNA here is from genome assembly GCF_027887165.1 of Monodelphis domestica. Lineage (NCBI taxonomy): Eukaryota > Metazoa > Chordata > Mammalia > Didelphimorphia > Didelphidae > Monodelphis > Monodelphis domestica. Next base: position 22,098,601 of record NC_077228.1, read on the forward strand.
CAAGAAGGAGGCTCAAAGGGTCCTTAAATTGTCTTTTGCTGGAAAGAGATGAAATAACATACAAGAACACTAACAGAATCTTAAAGTCATTAAGAAAGCCATAAAATCCAGGAATGAAGCAGAGACAGTCCAACTATACTCACAGCATTATACTTCTAAACCTGGAAGGGACCTTAGAGGAGTCCATTCCCATAATTTGACAAATGAGGAAACTGAGACACAGAGACTGGTCTAATTAGTAAGTTCTGAGGTGGGATTTGAATCCAGACCTGATGTCTTAATCTTAGGAAACATCTAATGCAAGCTTCCTATTTTCCAGAGGAGGAAACTGAGGTCCAAAGAACTTAAATATATTTTGCCAGCCAAAGATAAATGATGAGCATAAAGGATAAGTACTGTGTTATACAGTGGATAATGTGTTGGATTTGAATTCACAGGTACTGAGTCTAGATTTTGGCTCTGCTGTATACTATTTATGTGACTGATGGCAAGCCTTATTTCTCAGGGCTCAGTTTCCTCATATGTAAAACTAGAGGTTTAGTAAAATTAATTAGTCTTAAGATAATGTATTTGTAGCTGTCATAGACAGATTGCATAGACCATCTGTGTGTCTGTGTGTGTATGTGAGGGTGTGTGTGTGTGAGTGAGTGAGAGAGAGACAGACAGAGACAGAGACAGAGAGACAGAAACAGAGAGACAGAGAGACAGAGAGACAGAGAGGGACAGAGACAGAGAGACAGAGAGGGACAGAGACAGAGAAACAGAGAGAGACACATAGAGCAAAACACACAGAAAGAAACTCACACAGAGACAGACAGACAGACAGTCAGAGACAGAGTCAGAGAGAGATAGGGAGACAGAAAAACAGGGAAAGAGACAAGGAAGCAAGAGAGAGGAAAATACTGAAAGCAGGGACTAAGAGGCAGAGAAACAATGGCAAAGACAAAAAGATATAGATAGAGTGGGTAACTGTGTGGAAATGCAGAGATCTAACACAATCTAGACTACTGATTTATAAAATTTCTCCTAGACTAGAACTCAGGACTTTCTAGGCATAGATTTAAAATGAGTGAAGTGAGACAAGAACTTAGAGGTCATTGAGTCTGCCATTTTACAGATGAAGAAACTGAGTCTCAGAGAAGAATGGCTTATCCAAGGTCCTACAGCAGAAAAAGACTTGAACTCAGGTCTCCTAACCCCAAATGCAGTACAATTTCCATTCTCCCAGGCTTTCTTGCTGGTGTCAAAATTATCCTCATTTTTCAAATTCTCCCCCTCTTAGGCCAAGCCTTGTCAGAGAGGCTGACCAGGGATTCCTGTTGGGACATAGTTCAGATGAGCTGGTCTCTGAGGACCCTTCCAGCCCTGAGGCTGCATGAGCCTGTGCCAACCATCCCCAGGTAGGATGGAGAAAAGCCAGGTGTGGAGCTGTGGTCCTCTAACTACTTGTCTCCATGATGAAGGTGATTATTCCCAAGCAATATTTTTGGGAGAAGAGGGAGGCAACATAAGACATAATGCTCTTAGGGATCTAGGGATAACGTTTTTCACCAGCAGATGGCCAAAATAAAGGACTGGATAATTTGTGTAGGAGGAGATAGAGGGATTCTAAGCAGTTGGCCTCAGAGTAGCCCCACATTCATTGGTCATCTTCTTATAAACACATGATGGAAACAGTCTTGTAGGGCTCTTTGCCCTCTGCCCAGCTCTTGGCCAGGGAGGCCTGTTTGTTCCTGTTTCTCTTTTTTTTGTAATCAACAGCCTTTGTGTTGTTGTTGTGGCTTTTATTCTTTTATTCCAATTTTCCTGCCTGGGGCCAGCAGTTTTCATGTAGAAGTAAATGAAACTCAAATGCAGCATTTTCATCTTCTCAGTTCTTAATCCCTACTTTATCTCATCATTCCTTCCTATCACTGAACCCGAGAAAGCAGGAGGTCTGGCTGAAGCTGATTAACATTGTAAGGTCATTTTTTTGTCCTTCAAGGCCCAAATCTGATCTCACCTCCTCTGGAAAGCCTTCTCTGAGGATTCCAGGCCAGATCAATATTCTTGTCCTCTATAATGTTTGGCAGGCCCTGGGTCTAGTATATCCAACATGGCTTTGGGGATAAGGGATTATGGGATCCTAGAAAGAGAACTGGAAAGATAAGAGCATTGGCACTGGAGTCAAAAGAGCTCAGTTCAAATTCCATCTCTGGCACAAACTAACTATAACCTTAGGCAAACCACTTAGTAATCCTGGGTTCCTATTTCTTCATCTGAAAGAATGAGGACATTGAGTTATATGGTCTCCAAATCCCTAAGTCTATGGCAATGTGCCTGGAGAGCTTATGTGGCTGACCAATTGGCCACTCTGAATCTGATTAAGTGATGAGATCTTCTGTATTTAACTAGAAAGAGAGTAGCATTTTGAGTCAAGAACCCTGGGTTCCACACTGAGCTTTGATTCTTCTTCAAGTCACTTATCTGTTTCCACAAAATGGGGATCTTCCTCTTCACTACCAAGGAGGAAACAATAAAGTAGAAGGGATGATGGATTTGGAGGGAGAGGACTGGCTGTGAATCCTGAATCTGCTCCTTATTAGCCATGTAGCCTCTAGTAAGTCACTTTCCCTCACTGGATCTCAGTTTCCTTATCTGTAAAATGATGGCATTGGTCTTGATGGCTTCTGAGGATCCTTTTGGCTCTAGGTCTGATGTCCTCAGAGCCTCAGTTCCCTGATCCTTAAAATGGAAATGGTAATAATGCCACCTGTTTCCCCAAGAGCTTTTGTGAGGAATAAGTGACCAAACATTGGTTTAGTACTTTGTAAAGCTTCTACCATATATAAATATGAGTTTTAAGAATAGTAATAATACCAAGAATAACTGGGTAGCTGGTGTTCATGTAAACTCATTGAAGATGGTTTTTAACCTTTATTTTCCATCTCAGAATCAATACTGTGTATTGGTTCCAAGGCATTAAAGTGGTAAGGACTAGGCAAATGGGATTGTGACTTACTGTATGGATAGGGAATTCAGTGTAGTCACAGATTCTGGGAGAGTTGAAAAAAGTATTATGATAATAATTTATTCTGCAATGTTATCATCATAATTCTGGCTTCCATTGGCATCAGGTCTAGACACCATATTTCCTCCAACAACAGCTCCTTTGCCCTTATCACTCTCTGCCTTTTGTACTTGGCAGATTCCCTTGATATCATGGTAATGACCTGGCTGAAGGGATGGTTTCATTTTCATCATTGCATCCCTTACACATTGCCTTATCCATAGCAGATGGCTAATCAATGCTGTTGAAACAGCAAGGACCTCTTTCCATGGTAGAGATGAGGTTCAGAGCAGTGACAGAGCAGGAGGCATGGCTGGTGAGTGGCGGAACAAAGATGGACTTGGCTCAAGACCAACTTCTACAAGAGTTTTGCTCCCTCCAGATGCTAGAGACTGACCTCTAAGGGGGCCTCGCTTCTACTCTATCTCGTATGTCTCAAATCATGGACATGTTGTATTCCCCACTAGAACATGAGCTCCTGGAGGGCAGGAACTGTTGCTGCTTTGGCTTTTCTATCCCTCCTACTCCTTAGCACAGTAGGGATAGTAATGCCAGGCACATAAAAAGCCCTTAGTAAATTCTTATTGATTGATGGATTAATCATAGCTTCAGAGATTTGAAGTAAGGGAGCCTTCAGAGATCATCTAATGAAGACAAGGGACATTATCTGGCAGATGAAGAAATTGAGACCTGAAGAAGGCCAGGGATTTGCTCAAGGTCCTTCAGATAGTAGATAGTATGACTGAGATTTGAATCAGCTTTTTTTCTTTTTAATAATACCATGATTTCATGTAGGTAAGAAGAGCATCCCAAAGTCTCAACTGGAAGTCAAAGTTAATTCACCATTCTGTCTCACGGTGAAAGAATAGTTGAAAATGAACTTAAAGTGGAAGAAGGACCTTGCAATTGATCCCAAAAGACTTCATTAGAACAAAGCCCTCTGTCTTGATAGCATTCAACAAGATTCCTCTGCACACACGCCCATGCCAGAGAGATCCAGAGAGGATTGGTTTTGTAGGGACTTTCAAGGGAAACAACACAATGACCAGTTTAGAAGGCTGGTTAGAAAAGTTAGAAAAGTTAGAAAAACTGCTCCTAATATAGAGGGATGAAGAAAATTGGAATTAATTTTCAGGCATGAGTCTGGGAGCAGCAGTCTCACATACATCTCTGACTTCTTTGTAGCCTGACCAGCAATCTTGGATTACCCCCAAGAAGATGGGAACTGTCAAGGATCTGCTGATTGTGAATGTCCTAAAGGAAGACCAGACTCCCCATATAACAAGATAACTATTGTTGGGGTTGGTGTACTTGGCATGGAATGTGCCATCAGTATCTTAATGAAGGATTTGGCTGACAAACTTGCCCTAGTTGATGTTATAGAAGACAAAGTAAAAGGAGAGATGATGGATCTCCAACATGGCAGCCTTTTCCTCAAAACACCAAAGATCGTCTCTAGCAAAGAGTATTCTGTGACTGCAAACTCAAAGCTGGGGCACATCAGCAGGAAGGAGAACATCATCTTAATTTGATCCAGCATAATGTGAATATCTTTAAGTTCATCCTTCCCAATGTTGTTAAATATAGCCCTAATTGCAGTTGGTTGTTGCCTCCAATCCAGTGGATATTTTGACATATGTAGCCTTGAGCTAAGTGGTTTACCTAAAAACCGTGTTATTGGAAATGGTTACAATCTGGATTCTGCCCATTTCTGTTACCTGATGGGGGAGAAACTCAGTATCCACCACTCAAGATGTCATGGATGGATCCTTGGGGAACATGGAGACTCGAGCGATCCTGTATGGAGTGGTATGAATGTTGCTGGTGACTCTCTGAAGACTCTTCATCTTGCTCTAGGGACTGATGATGATTCAGAGCATTGGAAAGATGTTCATGAACAAGTAGTTGAAAGTGATTATGAGGTGATCAAGTTGAAGGGCTACATTTCCTGGGCCATTGGCTTGTCTGTGGCAGACTGGGCAGAAAACATCAAGAAGAATCTTAGGAGAGAGAGCACCCGATTTCCACCATGATTAAGGGTCTATATGGCATTAATGAAGGTGTCTCCCTAGTGTTACGTGTATCTTGGGACAGAATGGCATTTCAAATGTGGTGAAGTTTACCCTGACTCTGGAGGAAGAGGCCCTCTTAAAGCAGAGTGCAGACACTCTTTGGGGGATCCAGAAGGAGCTGCAGTTTTAAAGCCTTCGAATATACTTCCACTTTACTGTCTAGAGTACATGATAGCAGTTAAGGGATTATGTATGATGCACATTTCAAGTGGTTCAAATCCTCCCAATGATTAGTGACTCAATGCCAATAGAAAGCAGACATATAAGGCCTATGAACACACTCTAGTCTCCTCTTGAAGTTAGAGATGAGGAATAGTACAGGGACTCCTATTTGTTAAACCCTGTTGTTTGCACAGTGATGCAAACAACATCTATTAAAATATTAGGTATGACTAGTCTTGTACCAAAGTCATGAAGTGCTTGTGGTCAAGCTCAGTCAGCTCTCCACGGTTATGTTACTGCCTGTCTTGTAGGTGCTACCAGTTCCCAGTTCCCTTAGATCCACACCACCATACAGTAGTAATACTCTGCTGATAGACTGATTATCTTTGGGGCCCCCTTCCCCATTAGGGTTCTACAGTATGGCCCCATGCATTACTTTTCCAGAAGACCCAGTTCTATCTACTCTATATATCAGTAGTTGTACATTTTAATTACATAAAAAGGATCTATATAGGTACAACAATCCAACCAATTCCTCAAGTGTCATACTAACCCAAATATTGAATAAACAACAAATAACTAAAAAAAAAAAGAATTAATGTTCACCTTGTGTGTTCCTAGGATGTTACTGAACCTTGCCTTTGAATCAACTCAGGGTACTCAAAAGGATGGTTGACTTGCAATCAGGAGAACTGGGTTCTAGTCTCAATTCACTGGTTGTTAAAGTAGAAAATTGGACCAAATGATCTCTGCTGTTCCTTTTAGCTCTAAAATTCTTTCCTACGGTCTCTTTTAGCTGAGAGGGTCTCCATTCCATATCCCATCACATTGGAGGTACTTAAAGACTCAGCTCTTTAACTTTCCTTTACCTCATCATCCTTTCTCATTACTGGCCCTTTCTTTATGTCATTGTCCTGGCTGAAGCTGATTAATATTGTCAGGATGATGGATTCTACTGAATTAATCTCTCAAAGGCATAAACTAAGTGTCAACAAGTTTACAATTAGTTTAGAAGGAACCCTTGGATAATTTGAGTCATTGGATAAAATCAGCTGTAGACTCATAGGAAATGAATTAGGTTGGGTTAAAAGAATTAAACACTCCTTTTGGGCCTATTTAGATCACAGAAAGTATATTTGTAGGAAGTCAGTCAAGTGTCAGAAGGCAGATTCTTTACTTGGACCAGAAGGAATCAAGGTAGGGATGGGAACCATCCCATAGGGATTGTCATACTCTGCCTCTACTGTGTTCATCAATCATGTCATTAGACCATTGCATCTATTTTGGATTGTAGAGAGAATAAATTAATTAAATGAAGGGAAAGCAGCTACAGGGAATAAGACTTCTTTAGAACAAAGAGTAAGACAAATCCGGACTCCATCAAGACTTAACTCTCAAAGCCTATCAGATGGCTACATCCCAGATGAACTTCATGAGGGCTTCACAAAGAATGAAAAATACTGCCAGTAACCAGGAGTTGGGTTTTCCCTTTCCCTCATGTGTCCTCTACCTGTATGCCTCAGCATTGTACATTATGATTGTGTCCATTAGGCTGTATGTGTATTTGTAGCTGAGCATGGCCAAGACCTTTTCAGGGACGCTTCTATAACATCTTTCCCAACCATACCTACTTAGTAGATACAACTAACTAAAAGTTTAGTTACTTGACTGGCTAACTGATAACCAATTGTGGGCACACCAGATGGGGGCTCATGAGTGATGGTACTAGAAATCTCACCTCTCAAAGTTTACTCCAAGACAGAACCATGAGGGGAGAAGAAGTAATCACTTATCTGGTGCTCCAACCTAATGTGCTATTTCCTCTATTAAAATATTAGCTTCTTGAGGGCAGGAACTCTTATTTTTGTATCCTCACTGCTTAGGCACAATGCATGCCCATAGTCATTGCTTAACAAATGATTATTGAGTGATTGATTGAACCTGACGGGAAGAGAAACAGAATAACAAGGACCAAAGATGGGTCTCTTGCTTTGGTGATCCTGGTGAGAGGACTGAGCCTAAGAGACCCTGTCTTGTGGGTTTGACAGCCTACATCTATGGAGTTTGGTGCTGTGGATGACTGGATCTTTGCAGATTATTTATAGTTATTGGCATTTTTGTGAAAAACACAAAGAAGGGTAGTTTTTGGAGGCTGGGAAGTCCCTCTAACATCACCAGCTAGGTTACCTTTCTCTGTTTTCTTTTTGCTTATAAAAACTCTTTGGTGCCTAGGACTCAGCAATTTCCATTCTGGGAAATGGCTTCATGGGTTTTTTTTTAGTCATCAAAGAAGTCAGAAAATCTTGGCACTGAGAGCTGGTGTTTGTCCCAAAGATCCCAGTTATGGACCAACCACTTTCTTGGCCAAAGTGAGCCCTGATGCTAATGGCACTGGTGAGGGTCAGAATGTCTAGTCTCTTTTCTTCTATCTACCCAGGTGAAGTGACCTAATAATAATAGAGATATAAATTGGAGGCACGACTTCATCAACAGAAGATTCTCCTGTGAGAGAATCCCTCAAACAATGTAAGTCGGCACCCTCTGCAATTTGTAGGTGAGAGAATTCATTGGGAATACTGAGAAGATGTCAGTCAGGCAAACAAGCATTGTTCTCTCTGTCAATTGTCTGCCTATCTTGTCTGCACATCATTGCTTCTATACATGTATACACACATATACATATATTTTATGCATTACATATCTTCAATATCACATGTATCTTATTTGTATGTATATACACATGTGCTTCTTAAAACTGTATTTTATATTTAACACCATATTTATATATCACAATATACATACATGTCTACACACATGTTGATTATATGTACATGTGTGTTTATATACATGCACATTATATATGTATGTATATATATGTATATATATATGTATATATCAATTGGAAGTGATCTCAGAGGGAATAACAGTTCAATAATGGAGAAAGAGTTCTTGCAGAAGGCAAGATGTCAGCTGATTCATGAAAGAAGCTAGATTTAAAATGGAATAAGAAGAGTGAAAATGGAGGACTTGTCAAAAGTCTTCTCAAGTTTAGCAACAAAAGGGAGAAGGACAGGACAATAGCTAGTGAAGATGGTCAGATCCAACAGGACTCAGCCCAGAAGTATCAGAGACAAGATTTGAATTCAAGTCCTCCTAACGCCAAGTCCAGGACCATATTCATGGTGTCCATAATGAAGGAAATATGTTCTAGAAGAAACCATACAGTACGTGGAATCATAAGATATAAGGGTTTGAATCCCAATTCTGAAACATATCCTGGTGAAAATACTTTAATATTTTTGAATTTTCTTTTCTGAAATGGAGATAATAATACCCAGGTAATATCATTTGGTACTTGGCTGTGGCAAGAATACTGCATTGCAAACCTCAAATCACTATAGACAGGTGGACTGCTATATTTAGGTTTGTATCTCCAACAATTGTGGTTCAAAATATCTTTTTCACAAGTCCAAGGTAGGGGGAAATGGCTAGAAGTTGGTTCATTTGAAGAAGATCTGGGGGTTTTAGTAGGCTGCAAGCTCAGGAAGAATGATATTCAGCCACAAAAGCTAATGGCTTTTAAGCTTCATTAAGATTATATTAATGGGAGGGAGAGGGGAAAAAAGGAAAGACACAAATTTTCAGATATAGCTAATGTGAGAATTTGTTTCTCTTGAATGAGTGCATTTATTATAATTTATGAAATATTTACAACAAATCACATATATTAATGTTGTTACTTATACTATGTTATATTTTCAAAAGTGAAAATAATTGGTAACACAAAAATCATATTGATGTGTCCAGGGCTTTGGAGGTGCTGGTTCTGCCATCCTTTGCCCAGCTGTTGGGGGCCCTATATTTTAGGAAGAATATTGATCAATCAGAAAAGGGTGACTAGGATGCTAGTGGTCATCAGATCACATCATTGCATGTAACATCTAGAATATTTAGCTTGAAAATAGAATACCTCTGACAGTGTGTGTGTGTTGAGGGTGAAGACTTGGTGGCACAAGATGGTTGATTTCAAGTATTTGAAAGTCTTTTAAGTGGAAAAGGTGTATTTTGCTTTGACCCAGAAGGGAGAACCTGAAGTCAAGAAGAGCCAATATCTTCTTGATGTAAGCAGAAGCATTCCAACAATTGCAATCCTAAAATGGAATGAGCTGCCTGGAAGGCAATGACTTCCCCTCAATGGAGGATTGCAGGTAAAACTGGATGACCTCATGGGCTAGAATTGATGGTCTCTGAAATGGTTTTTAGCTCTGAGATTCCACAGTGCTATGAACTGTTCCTCCCACACATGCTAGTTCATTCTTTTCTGAAAACCATCATAAAGTTAACCTATTGAAGTCTAGTGTGTCCTTGGCCAAGTCCTTTTCCCTCAGTTTTCTCAGCTGTAAAGTGAAGGGGTTGGTCACTAAGGGTCTTTCTAACTCTAACATTCTTAGGGCCTTAGTTATAATTTTTTTCTCCTTCCACTTCAGATATTTTACAAATATATAAGCACCTTCTCTGAGCCATATTCATTTCCTAAATTGACAGCCTTAGAATTATTCCAATGAACTCCACTCTGGATAGACCCATACTACTACTTACCTGACCTATCATAACACATGGGAAGGGGAGGGGAAGAAATCTCCTATAAGAAGGAGAGGAAGCAAGTTTTTACTTAAACTTTACTCTCAGTGAAATCAACTCTGAGAGGGAAGAGCATCTAGATCCATTGGGATCTTGAATTCTATCTTATCCAACAGGATGAGGGAGAAGGGAAAACCAAGGAGGGTAGGGGGGGAGGGAACACAAAAAGGGAGGGAAGAAGAGGGGGGAGGGGAAGGGAACAAAAAGGGAGGGGCCAGAAAGGGAAAAATATCAAGGGAGGGGACTAGGGGGACTGACCTAAAGTAAATCACTGGCTTAAAAGGTTATAGCTAAAGAAGAAAGGTCAGAATTAGGGGAGGATATCAAAATGCAAGGGAGTCCACAAGTGACAATCATAACTTTGAATGTGAATGGGATGAACTCACCCATAAAATGTAGACAAATAGCAGAATGGATTAGAATCCAAAACCCTACCATATGTTGTCTTCAAGAAACACACATGAGGTGGGTAGACACTCACAAGGCCAGAATTAAAGGATGGAGCAAGACCTTCTGGGCCTCAACTGACAGAAAGAAGGCAGGAGTTGCAATTATGATATGTGACAAAGCCAAAGGAAAAATAGACCTGATTAAAAGGGATAGGGAAGGTAAATATATTTTGTTAAAAGGGACTATAGACAATGAGGAAATATCACTAATCAACATGTATGCACCAAATGGTATAGCACCCAAATTTCTAATGGAGAAACTAGGAGAATTGAAGGAGGAAATAGACAGTAAACCATATTAGTGGGAGATCTGAACCAACCACTATCAAATAAAAAAATAAATAAGAAAGAGGAAAAAGAAGTGAATGAAATCTTAGAAAAATTAGAGTTAATAGACATATGGAGAACAATAAATAGGGACAAAAAGGAATACACCTTCTCAGCACCACATGGCACATTGACAAAGATTGACCATACACTAGGTCACAGAAACATGGCATACAAATGCAGAAAAGCAGAAATAATAAATGCAGCCTTTTCAGATCATAAGGCAATAAAAATAATGATCAGTAAGGGTACATGGAGAGCCAAATCAAAAATCAATTGGAAATTAAATAATATGATCCTCCAAAATTGGTTAGTTAGAGAACAAATCATAGAAACAATTAATAATTTCATCGAAGAAAATGACAATGGTGAGACATCCTTTCAAACCTTATGGGATGCAGCCAAAGCAGTACTCAGAGGAAAATTCATATCCCTGAGTGCATATATTAACAAATTAGGGAGGGCAGAGATCAATGAATTGGAAATGCAAATAAAAAAACTTGAAAGCAAACAAATTAAAACCCTCCAGAAGAAAACCAAACTAGAGATCATAAAAATTAAGGGAGAAATTAATAAAATCAAAAGTGATAGAACTATTGAACTAATAAATAAGACTAGAAGCTGGTACTTTGAAAAAACAAACCTCTCTGTCTCTCTGTCTCTCTGTCACTTTCTCTCTGTCTCTGACTCTCTCTGTCTCTTTCTCTCTGTCTCTGTCTGTCTCTGTCTCTTTTTCTCTGTCTCTGTCTCTCTCCTTCTCTCTCTCCCTTTCTCTCTTTGTCTATCTATCTCTGTATGCCACTGTCTCTCTGTCTCTCGCTCTGTCTCTCCCTTTCTCTGTCTGTCTCTGTCTCTCTCTTTCTCCCTCTCTCTCCCTTTCTTTGTCTCTGTCTCTCTATCTCTCCCTTTCTACCTTTCTCTGTCTGTCTCTCTGTCTCTGTCTCTCCATTTCTCTGTCCTTTCTGTCTCTCTATCTCTCTCTTACATTAACTTACATTACCTATCCATCCTTCCTGTCCTTTAGATCCCTCTCAATTCCCCTTTCAAAAAAAGTTTTCTTGATTCAATCCCCATCTCTCCCTCCCTTGAATTCCTGTTTCTCTCAAAATTTGGACTTCTCCCTCCTTGGGTTCTCATACGCATGACTAATGCAAAACAGAATGTCATACAGGTCAGTGTAACCCCCTAAAATTAAGCTATTAAAGCTTAAAACTAGACTAAAACTTTGGGGCATACATTACTACTTGCCAGGCTTTTTAGATTATCACAGACCCCAAGTGTGACTGTGTCATATTCATATTGTATGTTGGATATAGTTCTGCTCATGGAGTCAGGAAGAAATGGATTCAAGTCCTACTTCAGAAAGAGATTCCAAACCCACCTTATTATTTAGGTGATCATGGCAACTGCTTTCTCTGGGCCTCCGTTCATCATCTATAAAATGAGTTGTTGGACTGGAATGAACACTAAGACCCCTTCCAGCTCGGAATCTGTGATCCTTTGACCTTTTATCCAGACTAATCCTTAACAGGGCCTCTGAGATAGAATGAGTTAAGTATCAATATGGGGCATTTATAGAACATATTCCGTGTGTAGAGTACTTTATCTAGAGTGTCCCATTGAATTCCCTATAACTGCCCTGTGAAGTAGTAACCACAGGCATTATTTTCACCCATTTTACAGGTGAGGAAATGAGATGAAGCCTATATGAGTGATTTATTGGTAGTTAGCTTTCGGGAACCTGGAGTTTCAACACTCTCCCAATCTGGTAGAAAGAACCTTGGGCCAACCTTGGACCAACCTCATGCCCTTAGAATTAAGGAGACTAGAATATTGAGTGACTGAATGACCTCCTAGAAGCATAGATTTAGACCAGAAAGAAATCTTAGGGGCCATCTTGTACAATTCCATCATTATCATAGATGAGAAAACTGAAGGTCAGAGAGATTAATTGACTTTTTCCAATGTTCATAGTGGAGCCAGATTTGGAACTCTAGGTCTTCTGACTCCAGAAGAAAGAGATTTCCTTTCTATTGAACACGAATGTTGAAAAAAAGGACTGCCTGTGAGATATTGGGCCAGATGCATTCTCCCTGTACCTCCATTTCCCCATTTGTAAAGTTAGGAAGTGGCTTTAAATGGAAAGAGACTAATTTTTTTAATTTATAAAAAAGTGTTGAGATCCTTCCTTCCTTCCATCAGAATGTGACTCTCATCAGTTTCCACTTGAGTTGTCTTGTCCTGACTCTCCTACTCCCTCGCTCCCTGCCTTGCTGTTTGGGTCCAGCCCTGTTCTGAGTCCATGCCACGTGTCCCATGTCCCAGGCTCCCTACCAATTGTGCTCACTGCTGGAGCCCTCACTCTTGGAGTTGCTCTTTTGCTGAACTTGAATCTTTTCCTGATTCTTGCAAAACCTCTCTGATTCCAGTATGGTGACGCCGCACCTGGCAGTGAACACAACCTCCCATCCAAATGGGATTCTGACTTTGCAACTTAGAACATGCAGATCTCTCTGACTTGGCATCTGCCGGGCCACTTTCTCCTTGAACTCCGGTGAACACACATTTTTAAGGCATTGGACAATCCATTGGTGGGGCATGTTTTCTCTCCTGCTGGCCAGGGTTATTGTTGTAATTGGTTGAGTGACTTCAGGGGAGGAGAAGCTGCCAAATGGAGGAGTTTTATACTTCTTAGAAAAGGGCTGCAAAGAGCAGAATGTGAGATTGTTTGGACAGTGGATTGGTGGGGCCCAATTTGATTGAATTCAGGATGGACAAACCTTAGAGGGAAGACCTTAGTATAACAATCAGGAATTTAGGTGGCCCAGTGTATGGAGTGCTGGGCCTGGAGTCAAGAAGACCTGAGTTCAAAACCAACTTCCCACCATTTTTAACTATGTGACTGAGGGCAAGTTGCTTAACTTTAATTGCCTCAGTTTCCTCAACTGTAAATTAGGGATAATAATAGCATCTACTTCACAGGGTTTTTGTGAGGATTAGCAACAATTGTTTAAAAGCTTAGCACAGTGCCTGGCCTGTAACAGTTGTTGTGGTTGGATCTTCTCAGGCATGTCTGACTCCTTGTGATCCCATTTCAGGTTTTCTTGGCAAAGATACTAGAGTGACTTGCCTTTTCCTTCTCCAGGTCATTTTCCAAGTAAGAATACTGAGGCAAATAGGAGTAAGTGACTTGTCCAGAGTCACATTGCTGGTAAGCATCTGTTAGCTATTACTATTATATTCCAGGCATTTCAAAATACACACTAGATGGATTTGAAGAAACTACAGCTTGGTGGTTTTTGAGTCAAAGAATATGACTTCATATATTAGCTCTTCTATTCAGGGGCTTTGTGAGTATGGGCAAACCACTTAATAATAAACATTCATTAGTCACCAAACATTTATTAAGGGTTTACTGTGTGTCAGGCCTCAGTTTCTTCATTTGTAAAACAAGAGAGTTATATAACTATAAATGGATTTTTTTCCTTAAAGTGATATGAAGCATCTATCTAAAACCATTAGCAAGTATTATTTGTTGTAAGGAGAAGCTAGAAATCTTCCCAAAGAGATCATAAGTGAAACAAGGATGCCTATCATCACCTTTTTATTTAACAGAGTATTAGAAATATGATGTAGAACAATATTAGAAATGCTAGCAATAGCAATGAGAAGAAAAAGAAATCAAAAGAATCAAAATGGGCAAAGAGGTAATAAAATGATCTCTGTTTACTGATCACATGTTGGTATAAATGGAACATTCTAGAGGTTAAATTAAAAAGTTAGTTGAAGCTATGAATAATTTCAGCAAAGTAGTATAAAATAAGCCCACATATATCATTAACATTTTAATATATTACTTACAAAGTCCTGAAAGAAGAGATAGAAAGATATACTCCATTTAAAATAAACATAGCTAGAATAAAATACCTGTGCATATACTGGTCAAAACAAGCCTAGAAACTACACAAATATAATTATAAATCCCTTTTTATGCAAATGAAGTCAAATCTAAATAATTAGAGAAATATTAATTGTTCATGGATGGGCAGAGCCAATATAAATAAAATGACAATCCTACATAAACTAATCTCCTTATTCAATGCAATCCTAATTAAATTACCAAAAAAAAAATATGTTACTGAGTTGGAAATTCATTAGGGAGAACAAAATATCAAGAATATCAAAAGAATTAATGAAAAAATGTAAAGGAAGGAGATCTAGCAGTACTGAATTTTTAATTGTATTCTAAAGCAGTAATTATCAAAACTATCAGGTACTGGCTAAGAAATAGAAAGGTAGATCAGTGGAACAGAACAACAAACAGCAGTAAAAGATTATAGTAATCCTGTATTTGACAAAAGCAGAGATCCAAGTTTGGGGGATAAGAAAAAACTATTTGGTAAAAATTGCTGGGACAACTAGAAAGTAGTTTGGCAGAAACTAGATATAGACCAATATCTTACACCATTCACTGCGATAGGACCAAAATGGATACATGATCTAGACATAAAAGGAGATATAAGAAATAAATTACAAGAAGAATGGAACTGATAGGATCATAGATAGAGAGTGGGAAAGGGCACCAGAAGCTATCCATTCCAATCCATTCATTTTACAGATGAGGAACAGAGACAGGAAATAATAACCAAGGTCAGATAGGTGGAAATTGCCAGGTTTGAATTTGAACTCAAGTCTCTTAATTCCAAAGCCAGTCCAATTTCCATTTTGTCATGATGTGGTTCCTTTTAATCATTATGTGTCACTTAACTCTTTGGGCTTCCTCTTGATCTTTTGTAAAATGAAGGAGTTGGACTGTATGACTTCTGAATTCCCTTTAAATGGATTCTTTGGTTCTTTGAATTCCTAGTCCACTGCATTCCCTACCCATCAGCCTTCTTCAGATTTGTGAAAAAGTACATGTTTTTTGGCTTTGAAATTGCTCCACAAGTAGTTCCCTTCTCCACCTTTCCAGGTCTGTTAGCCTTTCTTCCTCATCATATCCTCCATGATCCATCGTTGTTGGCCTACTTGCTCTCGCTTCCACAGTCACACCATCTTCTTCCAGGTTGATGTAATCCTTGGTTCATAGAGTCGATATAATTGAATACATAGGACCAGGTTGTCTCCAGGAATAGAAACTTACTCCTGAAGGACTAGTAGGATGATGAACAGCTGGGAGTTCATGTAATACGAAAATCAGTTCAGAAAGAATTATGGATGTTTAGACTGGAAAAGGGAAGGCTTAGAGTGGACCTGATCATTTTTTTATTTTTTATTTTTTATAAGGATTTGAAGGTCTGCAATGTAGAAGAAGATTTAGATTTCTTCTAATTGACCCCAGGGGACAGAACTGGGAACAACAAATGAATCAATTAATCTGTTACAATTGAGGGCAGTCAGGGTGGATATTATCACAGGCAGAACAGCTGTTCCTTCTTTGCTAGACCCAAACTTCAAAATGTAGGCTGCCCCTTTCTTTCCGAGTTCTTTCCTTAACTGAGGGGTCAGTGATTGTCCCTTAGTAAAAGTTTCTATTCTGCCCCTCACTCAGGAACAGAGAAAGTCCTGGGTACTCATCGAAGAAGAAAGGATAATACAAATAGGAACAAAACTGACCATATCTAATTCCGTGCCTCTGAGGGCAACGCTCCAGTTTACTCTTCACTCATCCTCCTTCAACCCACTTTAATCTACTTACTCATCATTTAGGCATTGGCTAATTACTAATGGTCTGGATTCGTGTGATTTAATCCTTGTCCACTATTGGGAAACAAAATTATTCATAAATCAAAAGTCATTGAGATGCTCTCGTGTGTCTATAACCTGACATGCTGACGTCAGGTTGAACCTTTGTCCTCCTCTTATCTTTGTATACTGCAAACCATTGGTTGAGTCTCTCTCTTAAGTCTCACCTCCAGCTCACAAACAAGGAGCAGCATCCACAAGGAAATAAATAAAGGTTAGAATCTAACTTCGAATCATAGATTTAAAGTAGAAGGAACCTCCAAGGTCCTGGAGTTAAAATCCCTTAGGGATGGGTTGGGCTAGATGACCAATGGGGGCTCTTCCAACACTAATGTCCTGTGCCGTTTAATGTGCTGCCATATTTAAGCTTTTCCAGGAAAAAAAAAATGAAACAGCTTTGTCATCACTCATGCTGTCATTCATTTGTGCCTCTGTCATTGTTGGACAGAAATTGAGGGCAGAGGCATCAAAACCCAATGGATGAACCCACACTCATTGTCTTCATTTCTGTCCAGATTGCTGGGCCTTTGCTCAAACCACTGGGGTTTTTGGCATCCCATTTGGTTCTTTGCCATCCTGGGGAATCTAATCTGTTAGGCCATTTATTGCTTGTCATCTCTGCTATGTGACCCACCCACCATCTTTCTCTATGATAAATGCCCATTACTCATTTACTGACCTGACCTACTTTGGCTGTTTTCATTTTTCATGCAGAGTCATAGAAATCTTGTTTCATCCCCATCATGTGATTCTTAACCAGTCAAGCAAACACTATTGGCCCATATGTGTCAAAAGTTTTCAGGTCATAGTTATAGGCAAGATTGAAATGGATGGCACCGAGGCAAAGATGACCAACACTTCTTGAGGCCCCACACTTTCAAACCCTCTTGTGGGCACTGGGGGAAGAGCCCAGATTGAGATAAGTCAGTCTCAACCCTCGAGGAGAGCGCAATCTGTTGGCAGTGCAGGGTAAATTAGAAAACAAACATGGCGCTATACAAAAGGGCTCTGGGCTTAGAATGGAAAACTCGAGCTCCATTTTCATTGTTTCCTTGATAGACCACCTTATTTAAATCCTCTCCCTGCTTTGAGCCTCACTAATGTCTCTATTTGTACTTCCTGGCTTTGGAGTCATGAAGATTCAACTTCCTGAGTTCAAATCTGACCTCAGACACTAACTAGCCAAGTAACCCTAGACAAGGGACTTGGCCCTGTTGTCCTCATTCTCTGATTTAATTCCACACACATATATTAGAAACTTAAGGAGTAGAGCACAGGAATTTTTAAATTCAGAGAATTTCAACTCCCCAATTCATAGGAATCTCCAGATTGGAAATAAATTGAATAAAGTCCAACCCACACCCTAGGGTGGGGTGTTACCCTCTAAAGCATCCTTAACATCTCAGCTTGAAGGTCTCTCCAGGGAGGGACACCCATTTCTTCCCAAGGCAGCTCATACACTTTGGGACAACTTTCATGATGGGAAATGCTTCCTTACCTGAAGTCTTAATTTGTCCCACCATCACTCCCGTCTGTCTTCTCCTGGGGAGGCAGAACCTGGCAGCTGGTGCTGCAAGGGCTGTGGCCATGGCTACGGAAGATTAAAAAGAGGAAGTTCTCGCCACCAAATTTCTAGGTCCTGTTCAGCATCTGAAACTATGATTTTGTCAATGGAAGTATCATGGAAGTGCAGGCATTCCCCTCCGCTCTGTGGCTGTGCCCTAAGGACCATGGCCCCTTTCTATTTACCCTGGAGCAGATTCTTCCACAGAGCATGCATTTCCAATTTGAATGTAAGCTCACTGAAGGCAAGAACTGTCTTACTGCTCTATTCATCTCTCCAGCCCTGAGCCCAGCCCTTTGGACATAGTAAGCACTTAACAAGTGTTTCAGTTGTTCATACTACTACTAGCCTGGGGGTTCAACTCTCTGGGGTCTAGCGGATTGAGTGAGGGACTGAAATCTTCTCTGCTCCAGAAATCCAGAAAGATTCCAATGTTAATGGCTGGATCGGCATCCATGATCCCTGCCATCCCTTCAAAGAACCGACTTTTGATTCCTCAAATCCTAAAGATCCCAGTAGAGGGGGGACCAGAATACATTTTCCCTATTTTCTCCCCTTGTTCATTAAAACTAAACTTCTGCAGGCGATCCTAGGATCAGAGATGGAGAATTGACTGGGACTTCAGAGGCCACCAAAGCCAATCCTCTCATTTTCTAGAATCTCTGAGATTCCTAGAGCTGGTAAACTCAGAGATGGGATTCGAACTCCTGGCTTTCTGATTCTGGGTTCAGCACTCCAACCTGATTAGAATAGAAAATGTTCTGGCTTGTAGACTGAAGATCTGGATTTCACTTTTGCCTCCAAAGCTTATTCTCCTTGTTACCCTGGTCAAGTCACCTAACTCCTGAGAGCTTTCATTATTTCTTCTCCAGAGGAAATTTGGAACAAGGAATGTTATTTTGTGCTAAACCAAGGTGCTGTCCAGCTTTACGTTTCTGGTCCTATTGTCCCTAATAGAAAGGGAGGGGAGGTAACCCCGAAACTAGAGGGTTATGTACACATTTCAGGGAAGGCTAGGATCCACATACACATATATATACATAACATGTGTGTGTAATATATTATACTTCATATGTTATAAATAAATATTCATAAATATGCTATATTTAATATAATTATTTCTCTAGCCTGTGAGATATATCGCAAGGCTAGAGAAATATATAATAAATAAAATGACATTACACATATTTTCACATACATGTACATGTATATACACATATAACCTCATGTATATATGCATGCACACTATTTATACTCAGGTATATACACACATATATGTATATATAATTCTATTTTCATAACTTGCAAAGTAGGTGTTCTCATTATCCATTTACCCATTTTGCAGATGAGGAAACTGAAGCCCAGAGTGGAATAACTTTCCCAGAGTCACACCTCTAGTAAATGTCTGGATCAGGATCTGAACCCAGGTCCTCCTGACTTCTCCCCGCTATATCATACTTTCTTCAGATCTGCAGAATCGTGACTTTCAGAGCAAAAATGCAGTATTCTTGAAGAGGCTCTTAGGAGGTCGGAGGGAAATAGTCCCCAGAGAACTAATGGCTCAGTGGGTTCTTGGAGGGAGTATCTAGTTGGAGCCTGCCTCGGGTCATGGGAGCCCCACTGCTTCCATGAAGAATGTCCAGGACTTGTTAGGGATGGTTGCGCAGTATTTCCTTTCCTTATCAAGGGTCTCTGGGGGCGATTTCTCTTTCCTCACCAGATCAATGACCTCTCCACTTGGAATTCACAGAACACCATGTTTGCCTTCCTCCGATGCCCTGGATTGTTCGTACTCTGCTAAGAATAACTTGTTGTTGTTTTTCTCCTATTGTGTTTTCAGCATTATAAGGGTTTTCTTACGTAGACTATGAGATAGAGGGTGTGCAAGTCTGATTTCCACTATTTTATAGACGAGAACACTGAAGCTTGAGATTGTCAAATAATGGTACTTCCCACCTGTGAGACTTTGGGTCATTCCCTTCCTATTTCTGAGATCAGCTGTATGAAAAAGGAGTCGGTCAAAATAGCCTCAGAGACCCCTTCTAGCTTCTGTGACTTTGTGCAGCGAGAAGAACTGTGTCTCCAGGGTTTTCAGTTTAGAGCTGGAAGAAGATCATAGAGGCTGGGAGTCCAACTGTTTTATTTTACATTTGAGGAAACTGAGGCTCATGGTGGTGAGGATCCTTGCCTAGCAGGATGCCCCTCTAGCAGGCATTAAAGACAGTACTTTTATATAGAGTCTTCCGACTCTCAGTTCAGTGCCCTTTTCTGGGTGCCGGTGTGTTTTTCAAGGGGCTCCCATCTTCCCCCAATATTGGCTACTTGTGTCATCTTGGCCAAGTCACCTCACCTCCCTGGTGTGTCATTGGAAATCTGTTACCCTAAAAACTGCAGTTCCCAGGAGCCCACAGACTTCCTATTGTTACGTGATGACATGGATAGATAGGGAAATATACTGGGTGGGGTTCCTGGTCTCCTGCTCTTTCCATCCTGTTGGCAGCTTCAGTGGAGCAGGTTCTTTTGAGCAGGTAGATGAACTTAGTCACATGGTTCTATTTTGTCAGATAAAGAACTTTATAAAAATGATACTTGAAGAATTGGACATTGACTCTCACACTGGGAAATGAGGAAATGGGGATCCCCTCTAAGCAACTACCCCCCTCCAGTGTTGCCACCCTGGGACTTGTTCCCAGCGGAGCTCAAAAACAGATTTAGAATTCGAATTCAGGTTCCTCTGTCTTCTCTACTATGATGCCTCTTCAGCACATATTAAATACATACAAAAATACATCAAAACATACAAAATAAAAATCTACATGCCACCGGAGCGGAGGATACAAAGATTTTTTAAAATCACACACTGCCTAACTCCAAGGTTACATTCTAGTAGGAGAATACAATGTTGACACTAAGAGAAACATATAGTATGTCAGGATGGCAGGAAGGAGAAACATCCAGGTAATCGACTTGAAGGAAATGTCAGGAGCCAGGAGAAAAGTCCTTCTATTTCTGGGTTCTATTGGGTTTGGGAATCAGGTTAAGACTTCCTGAAGGAGGTACTGCTTTGTCTGAGTCTGCGAAAGAAGGGTTCTGGCAAGCAAAGGGGAAAAGGAATATATTTGAAGCATGAAGAACAGGCTACATAAACAATTGGAGACACGGCATGCAGGTAATGGTGGTCTCATTTATTTTTGTTGTAACACAGAATGAGACAGAGACCGAGAAACCCAGAGAGGCACAGAGAGAAACAGAGACACAGAAGGATAGAGACCCAGAGAATTAGGGGATTTTAAATCATGCTACACATCCATCAGAGTGATATACATTGTCTTTAGAAGTTCTCCGATGACCTCCTCTTGGGGCTTGAGCTGGACAAAAGAGATTCTACTGACACCTATTTTTTTTTATTTTTTAAAATTAATTAATTTAGTCAATTTAGAACATTATTCTTTGGTTACAAGAATCACATTCTTTCCTTCCCTCCCCTCTCCCCACCCTTCCCATAGCTGACACGCAATTCCACTGGGTATCACATGTGTCCTTGATCAAAACCTATTTCCATGTTGTTGGTGTTTGCACTAGGATGTTCATTTAGTCTCCATCCCCAATCATATCCCCTCGACCCATGTGGTAAAGCAGTTGTTTTTCTTCTGTGTTTCTGCTCCCACAGTTTTTCCTCTGAACGCAAATCCTATTTTTACGGCGTCCCTAACCTACAGAAAGAGTTGGTGACTCTGAGGCATCCTGGCACCGGAAGCAGCGAGTGGATCTGATTGTCAGCGAGCTTCAGTCGGCTCTGTAGGAGACAGTCGTCTCAGTTCTGCGTGTCATCGTTCTTCCCTTGGCAGGTTTGCAAGGAAAAACACTGCCTCTGAGAATTGGCATGGAGGGTGTTGGACAGAAAGTTGTGCCTGCCTGAAGGAGGAGCTGGGAGAAAAAAGTTCTGCCTTTGGGGAATTAAGGGCCAGCCAAAAGCAAATAATTAACTCTTTCCAATAGCCGAGTACATTTGTCCCTTTCACAACTACTAGATATAATTGATCTAAGGTCATTGTGAAGGTGGTGGGTGGGTGGGAGGCTGCAAAGAGATGGTAGTTGAATCTACAGGAGTAGGCAGGATCCCTAAGAAATATAAAGAATATAAAGAAATGTAAATTTATATACATATATATATATATATATATAAAGAGAGAGAGAATATAAAGGAATATAGAGAAATCTATATATAGGAATATAGAGAATATAAATATAAAGAATGTAAATATATTGTAGTCAATGAAGGCCAGATGCTGAATATGGGGGAGATATACACATTTAGGGACCAGGAAATGAGTATGAACTGATGAAGTTGGAGAAGAAGCCTTTAGACTGGTAGAAGAAACAGAAATGAGATACTTTGGGTAGCATCCAGCCTCCCTCATCTGATATGATATGGCTTTAAGGCACCATATTAGCCTGGTTGTTGTCCTATCTTGGCAATAATTGTGGCAGTTAGGTAGCTCAATAGATAAAGCTGCAGACTTGGAGTCAGGAAGAACTGAGTTCAGATCCTGCCTCAGATGCTCAATAGCTGTATCACCCAGGGCAAATCTCTTGACTTCTTTCAGCCTCAGTTTCCCCATCTGTGAGGCAGGAATAATAATAGCACATACTTTTATATAGTAAGTAATGACGATCAAATGAAACAATATTTGAAAACCTTAAAATGCTAGCTTTTGTGCTTACTAACTGTTCTTTCTCCTGATGCCCATCTGGCACCCAAAGAGAACACAAAACTATATTAATTCCATTCATCCTTATCCACTATAATTTAAATCCCTTCTGCTTCCATTTTATTGTCTCCCAAAGCCATCTGTGGACATGAAATAACCAGCCAGTTAAAACAAATAGTAACATTTGTTGGGGTTTTTACTGTATTTTTTAAAATAGAGAACAAAATATATAACTTCTATAACCAGGTTCTAAAAACTCCTCCTTGGAAATGTCAGCCAACTTCATTGTTTCTCCCACTCGTTCTCCTTTCTGGCTACCACTCCTTTTTTTCTTTTGTCTTTTCATGTTAGAATAGAAGTTCTCTGAAGGCAAGAACTATTTTCACATTGATTTTTGCATCCCTGGTGTTTAGTCTCATGTTAGAAGTTCTTTCTTTTTCCTTCATATTCGATCTTAGAGTTACTAGGAAGCCATTTGCCCTTATTGAGTGTGTGTGTGTGTGTGTGTGTGTGTGTGTAGGTGACACAGTCAGGCATACAATGGGAAAATAGCTTGGCAGTCAAGTGTGCAGGGAGACATAAAGAGGTCCCAATGTTGATGCATGGCTTAGTCCGCCAACACCACTGGAGAACAGAATTTTCTCACTTACTTGTATGTGGTCCATAAGTATTTCTGGAGTATTCCCTTTAATAATAGCAACAAAAACAGCAAAATAAAGACTGCAAACAGCCCTTGAAGATGATGTCAATACCTGTTCCTTCTCTGGGTCTACTAAAGTGCCGCCTAATTCACTCCCATGCCATGAAGGTTGGAGATCTAAGCCCCAGAATTTACCTGGATTAGCTTGAGATCAGTATAGAAGACATTAATCTTGGTGGAATGAGACTCTTCCAGTTGGGAATTAAGCCATCTCTACTGACTCAGCTATTACTCTATGCTGAAGAAACTTCCCCAAACCAAAAGAAAAAAAAAACTATAGTTAAGTTTTTTTAATCACTGTGTTATTCTAATCACACATCCCTTAGAGCCTTTGGGAAAAGCTTGGGTTTTACTTAAGTAATGCAAGTTTGTATGGCTCTTGAGAATTTCTGGGCTGTGTTCCTCTAAACAGCCTTTAGGACCTATGGTGTACAATTATGATTGTCATCATTTTATTGATGAGGAAACCCAGCATCTAAGAGTCAAAGCAATTTGGCCAGTCACAAAGCAAAGACTTGAACCCTGGACTGTGGTTCCCACTGTTTTTTGTTCAGTGAACCTCTTTCAACAAACAATAACAACAGTAAAATATTGTGAATATCTAGCGTAATTTGGAATAGCATTCATAATATGTTGTCAGTCTTAATGTGTCATCAAAAAATTTTTATTGTGAACCCTAGAATCAAGGGGTTTTAGAACCACTAAATGGGGTTTAAATGGGAACCACTGATCTGGGTAATAGGGTAAGAAATCTATGACTGGAGGGGATCTTAGAGGCAAATGAAACTCAAGCTCAGATGGGTTAAGTGACTTGCCCAAATTTGCACAGATAGGATATTGTCATGCTGGGATTTGAACCTATGTCTTATTCCACAAAATCTGTCCCTTTTTCCATGGTGTAACTTGGTCCTCTGATTCAAGCTCAGGTCCCATTTCCTCCATATTCCAGTGTCTCTTCAGGTGATCTTCAAGAACAAAGGGCAAACAACAACAAGATGAGGGGTAGAAGTGGGAAAAAGTAGGGAATACAAGAAATAAGTGTAATTTTGCTTGTGAATGGCTTCATCCTCCCTAATGACATCCTTTTATAAAGATAAAAAACTTGCAAAATAACCTACGTGGCTACCTAGGGACCCATCAGAACCTTCAAGAAATGATTTCTTTATTTAATCGCCAATTAATTTTTACCTTCTTTTTCTATGGTATCTTATTACAAATAATTTGTATTTCATTATGGTCTGGAAATGATGCACTTAATATTTCTGCTTTTCTACATTTAATGTTTTGTGCTTCAATATATGGCCAATTTTTGTAAAGGTACAATATACCACTGAGGAGAAGGTATATTCCTTTCTATTCTTGTTCAATTCTCTTCAGATATGTTATATTTAATTTATCTAAGCTTCTATTCATCTCTTTGACTTGCTCATTTATTTTTTGGTTAGATTTATCTTGGTCTGAGAGAGGAAAATTGAAGTTCCTCACTTTGATTGTTTTGTTATCGATTTCCATCTGTAACTCATTTAGCTTTTTCTTGAAAAATTAAAATGTTATAACATTTGGTGCATGTAAGTTTAAAATTGTTAATATTTCATAATCAATGGTACCCTTTAACATAATACAGTTTCCTAGTGTGTCTGGATTATATCTATTTTAGCTTTAACTTTGTCAGAGATCATGATGGCTACTGCTTTTTTTTTTTTTAATCATCTGAGGCATAGTACATTCTGATCCAGCTCTTATTTTTACTCTATGTATGTCTCTCATTTTTAAGTGTTTCTTTTTTTTTTTAAATATATTTTATTTGATCATTTCCAAGCATTATTCGTTAAAGACATAGATCATTTTCTTTTCCTCCCCCCCCCACCCCCCATAGCCGACGCGTAAGTCCACTGGGCATTAGATGTTTTCTTGATTTGAACCCATTGCTTTGTTGATAGTATTTGCATTAGAGTGTTCATTTAGAGTCTATCCTCTGTCATGTCCCCTCAACCTCTGTATTCAGGCAGTTGCTTTTTTCTCGGTGTTTCCACTCCCATAGTTTATCCTTTGCTTATGAATGGTGTTTTTTTCTCCTGGGTCCCTGCAAGTTGTTCAGGGACATTACACCACCACCAATGGAGAAGTCCATTACGTTCGATGATACCACAGTGTGTTTGTCTCTGTGTACAATGTTCTCCTGGTTCTGCTCCTCTCGCTCTGCATCACTTCCTGGAGGTCGTTCCAGTCTCCATGGAACTTCTCCACTTTATTATTCCTTTTAGCACAATAGTACTCCATCACCAACATATACCACAGTTTGTTCAGCCATTCCCCAATTGATGGGCATCCCCTCATTTTCCAGTTTTGGGCCACCACAAAGAGCGCAGCTATGAATATTTTTGTACAAGTCTTTGTGTCCATTATCTCTTTGGGGTACAGACCCAGCAGTGCTATGGCTGGGTCAAAGGGTAGATATTCTTTTAGCACCCTTTGGGCATAGTTCCAAATTGCCCTCCAGAATGGTTGGATCAGTTCACAGCTCCACCAGCAATGAATTAATGTCCCTATTTTGCCACATCCCCTCCAGCATTCATTACTTTCCTTTGCTGTTATGTTAGCCAATCTGCTAGGTGTGAGGTGATACCTCAAGGTGTTTCTTGTAAATAGCATATTGTAGAGTTTTGGTTTTGATCTGTTTTTCTAGCCATTTCCATTTTATGGGTGAATTTATTCCATTCATATTCAAATTTGTAATCACTAGTTGTGTATTTCCCTCCATTCTATTTCCCCTCACTATTAATCCTTCTCTTCTCTTTTTGCCTTATTCCTCTTCATTCCTCCCAAATCTTCTTTCCACTATCTCTTCAGTTTGCACCCCTGCTTAGAACCTCCTCTTATCCTTTCCCTTGCCCTCTTAATTCTACATCAACACAGTCTTTTAAGGATATCTCTATTGTTCCTTCCCCCTTAATACTAGTTTTTAGTCTATCCCTGCTTCCACCCCACCCCCCACCTCCCATCCCCACATGCTGCTCTTTAGTTTCTTTTTCTTTAAACCCTTCCATTCCCTCTTACAATCAATACCGTGTATTGGTTCCAAGACAGAAAAATGGTAAGGGCTAGAAAATGAGGTTAAGTGACTTGCCCAGGATCATACAGCTAGGAAGTGTCCGAGGTCACATTCAAACCCAGGACCTCCCATCTCTGGGCCTGGCTTTCAATCCACTGAGCGCCCTAACTTTTTTTTTTTTTAATATAAGTTCCCTTTTTAAAAAACCCTCCCTTAATCTGTTCTGGGAGACTGTTCCTTATCCCCTCACTTTGCTCTCCTATTTCTTGATATATATTACCTTCTAGGAATCCTTCCCTTTTCTTATCTCCTTGCCCTCCTTTCTCTTACTCTATACTCCCTTCTCTTAGTCCCTTGGTCTCTTAAGGGGACTCAGTCACTCCCTTATCCAATCCCCTTACCTTCCTGTTTCTTTGAACATTAAGAAGACTTTTATGACTTTTACTCTTCTAGTTCCATTTGTTTTTCCCTTTTTAATCAGATCTAATGAAGATGAGGTTCTTACTACTTCTAGCTCTCTACTCCTTCCCCTTCTCTGTGGCAGTTCTACTCATACTTCTTTTATATGAGATAATTATTTTTCTATTTTACCCTTTCTTATTCTATTTTATTATTGTTTTTAGTTTTAGTTTTTAGTTCATTCCATTATATTCAACTTGACCTCAAGTCTTATTTACATATTCTTTTTTAAACTACTCAAGTAATGATTTCATTCTTAAGGATTATAGATAAACATTTTCCCATATAAGAAGTAAACAATTTGCCCTTGCCAAATTTGTTACAATTAATCTTTCATGTTTGCCTTCTTATGATCCTTGTAGATAGAATTTTCTACTGAGGCCTCTTTCCCCCCAGAGAATTGTTGAAACTCCTTTAGTTCATTAAATATCCATTTTTTTCTTTTATAATTACACTCAGTTTTGTTGGGCATGTTATTTTGGGTTGTAAACCCAACTTCATTGTTTTTCTAAAAATTGTGTTCTATTCCCTTTATTCTTTTAATGTTGAAGCTGCTAAGTTTTGTGTTATTCTGACTGTCTACTCTCCTACAGGAAGGAAGGAAGGATGGATGGAAGGAAGGAAGGAAGGATGGATGGAAGGAAGGAAGAAAGGAAGGAAGGAAGGAAGGAAGGGAGAGAAGAAGAAAACAAGTCTTTTTAAGAGCTTACTTTGTGATAGGCACTGTGTGTACTCAATGTGGGGACATTCTTTTAAAGTCCAGAAACCAGGGACAGGTCTAAAGTCAGTCAGGGGCCTTCCACAAAATGATGGCTTCAGGAAGAACTCAGCAATGGAAGAAGAGAGAGAGCTTAACAGAAGGATGTTCTAGAATTGGGATCAGTGGATGGAAATAGAGGCCAGACTTTTAAGTATGAGGAGCTGCCTCGAGACACTGGGTTCTCATTCATCTGGATCTTTAAGTAGAGGCCAGATGGCTACTCATCAGACTTTTCCACTTGCAACAAGGTAGGATCGTTGACTTAGTGCTGTTCAGTGTTTAGTATTCTTTAGATGTGAGTATATTATCCTGGCATTAGTTTGACTAGACGTGGCTGGCATCCCTTCCAAATCATAGTTTCTGTCCATTCTGCTATAATTGTGTTGTGACATTGGGGAAGTCACTTAATATCTTCTAGGCCTCAGTTTTCTTACCAGTAAAATGGAGCTGACAGTTGCTACCCCTAACTTCCAGTTGATGATAGGAACACTTTGTAAACAATGAAGTATCCTGTAAATGTAAGCAAATTTTTAAAATATAAATACTTTAAAATTTTTTAATTACTGTTTGTTATATACAAATTTCTAACTACGTTTTTTCCTCTTTCCCAGTGGTTCTCCTGATGGCAAAACCAACAAAACAATGAGAGTATAAGTATAGTATAAAGAGAATATAAACTTAGAACACATAAACAAAGAGAATATAAATATAATATAAAAGCAAATAAAGAGAAACAAGTAGTTCTGCAAAACCATCCAACAGCAACAAAATCTGACAGTATAAAAATAATTCCATAACCATAAGGCCCCACCTTTGCAAAGAAGGGAGGGAAAAATATTTTTAAAATTTTCCTCAAGGCCAACTTTCATCATTACTTTAAATATTCAGCTTGATGGATTTATCTTCCCATTTATGCTTCTTTTTTAAAAAAATCTTATACTATCCCTTCTCAATGACTCCAAGGGAACAGTCCCTTGTCATAGAAAAAAATATAATTTGACAAAACAAATTAATGAATTGATCACATCTGACAATGGACACATCATTCCTCACCTATAGTGTCCCATCTCTCTAAGAGTTTGACTCCCTCATCAGTCCTCAGATGTCCTAATTGGATACTAAATTGATCAGACTTGCTCACAAGTGCTGTTTTCCTCTAAATTATCATATCCATGAGACAAATTGATCATGTTCTGCAAGCTTCCCACTAAGGCATCCTTAATAGTCAAAGAAGGGCTCCAATTATGTTTATGAGAAACCGGACAGGATGAGCCATAGGAAACTTGGGCTGGGACCAAAACGACCCCTGGAAGCCCTAGGTCCTGTTTACCTTTGGTACATTTAGTAGGCTCTTCTGCTCGATGGATTTTATGGCTGCAAAAACAACCCTACTCAATAAATTGTGGTTGTCGGGAAAATTAGAGAAGACTGGCATGTCTCAGAGTAACAGCCAATTGGTTTGAAGAAAGATGGATTGGTCTGGCCGAAGTGCTGAGAAAAGGGAAATACTGTTCGACACCAATCTAGCCCCTGGGATTAATCTTTCAGGACTGAGGAATCTACATATTTTGTAGATTGACTTTGGCTCTCAAGCCAAAATATTATCACTTCATCTTTTTTAATGCCTGGTTCTGCTACAAGGAAGAGGATGTTGTGTTCTCTTGGATCATGGATTTTACTCTCTCTCTCTCTCTCTCTCTCTCTCTCTCTCTCTCTCTCTCTCTCACTCACACACACACACACCTTTACCTTCCATCTTAGAATCAATACTGTGTATTGGCTCCAAGGCAGAAGAGTGGTCAGGGCCAGGCAATGGGGGTTAAGTGACTTTCCCAAGGTCATACAGCTAGGAAGTATATGAAGTCAGGTTGGAACCCAGAAACTCCCATCTCTAAGCCTGGCACCCTATCCACTGAGCATCTAGCTGGCCCCTAGATTCTACTCTTTAGAAAAGGGGGGGGGGAATCAAAATGTGCCCATCTGAAATAGCGGGCATCTCACCTTGTGGCAATCCATCCTGGACCTCTGTATTTAGCATGTGTCCAATTTTCCAGCTGGTGACTATATGAAAGGTGCATCCCAGGAACAGAGGGACAAAAATAAGGAGTGTGGATTGAGGATTCCAGAAGGTTCTTTCTACCCTCCCAAATTCTCCAACTTAGGCAAAGTTATAGAGAGAACATATTTGTTGATGCTTTGGATAGATGCCTATAATGGAATGGCTGATGAATCTGCAGATGACATGGAATTGGGAAGTTCACTGGATGACAGGGACATTATCAAAAAAAGACGATAACACAATAAAACTTTGAGAGCAATCTGCGAGGGTAACATTTGATGGAGAAATGCAAAAGGGGAACATTTAATAAAAGCACATTGACTGACTGCTGTTCAAAAGAGTTATTTTGCACGTATAGGGTAAGAGAAGTGCGATCCGACAGCCGTTTGTCTGAAAATAGATCTGAGCGTTTCACAGCATTGGCTCAGGGAAAGGTGTCAGCCAGAAGACCTCATTTTCTCTTGGACTTCAGAAAGAGAAGCATCATCTCCAGGATTGAGAGGGTGATGCTGTTCCTATGTTGGGTTGGGATCAGATAGTACATGGATTACTGAGTTTCGCTCTGGGCATTTCGTTTAAACAATATTCTAATAAGCTCCAAACTAAACTTACTACATAGAATTTCTACTGATTTCTGCTGGCTCTGCCTTCAGGAGCCAAACAGAACAAATCTAATCTTTCTTTCATTGGACCATCCATTCAGAAAATGGAACACACCAATCATAGCCTTCCTAAGTCTTCTTCTCTTCGGGGTGGAAAATCTTCACTTTCTTCAACCAAGATTCATCTGGCATAGACTCAAAGCTAGTTGCTTGCCTCTGGACACTGTCCCATAGTAATAATAATTATTATCCTTCTTAATGATGATGATGTAATAGCTAGCATTCATATTATGCTTTAAGGTCAACAAAGTGATTTACTTAAACTATCTAATTTGATCCTTGAATCAACCCAGTGTAATTAGCTCCAGATCTTTGATTTCAAGCAGAGCTGTCAGATACACAGTGGGCAATATTCTGAGGGTAGCTCAACTAGATTAAAATCTAATTGGGGAATGTTTAACAAAAATAAAGATAGAATAGAATATAGATAATGTTAATGTATGGTTTTCTAAGTCAATATGTGACCAGCAAGGATCCTTATGTGTGGTTTAGTGAACTGCTTTCTATTTGAGTTTGGATCACACTGTTACCTCTGTGACAAGGGAGTATTGGAAGTTCAAATTTGTCCTTAAACACTTTGCTGGTTTTATGACCCTGGATAAGTCATTTGTCCTGTTTGGAGTATTTTGCCTATCCGGGAAATTCTTGCTCTCATTTTGTTGATAGCTGTGACTGCTTCAGGCTCCACTGTCCCATTTCTTCCAGTTCTGTCCTCATGGGCAATGTCTTATGATATAAGTCAAGGTTATCATTTTTTTGTCATTGTCTCCTTTAGCAGTCTGATGAAACCTACAGATTCCTTTTCTGAGCCATGTTTTTAAATTAATAAAATAAAATATATATAATTACAAAGGAAGCCAATTACATTGGGATATACTTATTAATATATTTTCAAAAAGGGCTCCATGGACCTCACATCAAGAACATCTACTCTAGATTAATATTTTCCTAGGAATTCTGGTATAGGAAGAGGGTCCTGTATAAATGGAGATTTTGAACCTTAGATGTCATTACCCAGAAGTCCTTGGTATTTCCCAGAATTCCCTATAATCTCTCCATTAAAATCCCTGTGCTTAGTTTACCACCATACTTGCTGCATTATTGCAAAGGAAGCAAGCCCATGGGACACATTACTGCCAGTTAAATACCAATAATGTGATCTAGCCAATGTGGAGACACAGGAAAGATTATAGGGAATTCTGGGAAATACCAAAGACTTCTGGGGAGTGAAGTCTAAGGTTCAAATCTCCATTTATACAAAACCAAATAAGATTGTTATTTTTTATTAATAAAACTCTCACTTCCTGTTTTAGGATTCATACTGTGTGTTGGTTCCAAAGTAAAAGAGAGGGAAGGGCTAGACAATGAGGATTAAGTAACTTGTTCAGGGTCACACAGCTAGGAAGTGTCTAAGGACAAATTTGAACCCAGGACCTCCTGTTCCTAGGTCTGGCTCTCTATCCACTGAATCACCTAGCATTACTCTATTTTCTTTTCTTTTCAAACTCTTACCTTCCATCCTGGAATCAACACCATGGAGTGGTTCGAAGTCAGAAGAGTGGTAAGGGACAGGTCATGGGGGTTAGGTGACTTGTCCAGGGTCACACAGTTGAGAAGTGTCTGAGACCAGATTTGAACCCAGGACCTTCTGTCTTTGGGTCTGACTCTCAATCCACTGAACCATCCAGCTGGCACACTAGCATTACTCTTAATGAGGATAAATATAATGTCCAGTGCTTAGATTTTTTTTTAAAAAAAGGTCAATAACATTAGGAAGATAAATGGGATGCCTGACTGGGCAGCCATTTTCATGAAATAGATCTGATGGCTTTTACTCCATCACCATAATGCAACATGGTAGCCTCCAAGAAACCAATGTGGCCACAGCCTGCATGGAGAGCTGCCCAGAGGCCAGAAGGTAGGAGCCGTAGTCCTGTAACTCCCCATCCTGCTAAGCCCACATGACTAGGATATGAAGGTCAATCCTGGCTATGCATTTTAGGAAGCCCCCATAGATAAATGATAGCAAGTATGAAAGAGGACAATAACATCATGATAGAAATGTCCTTGTTCGGTCATTTCCATTGCGTCCAACTCTTTGTGACCTCATTTGGGGTTTTCTTGGTAAAGGTCCTGCAGAGGTTCCTCATCTTCTTCCCCAACCCATTTTACAGATGAGGAAATCAAGACAACCAGGGTGAAATGACTTGCTCGGGGTCACACAGGTAGGATGTGTCCAAGGCAGGATTTGAACTCAGATCTTCCTGACTCCAGACCTCATGTTCTAGCCACTGCCTCACCTAGCTGCCCAATGATAACGACAGTATATGATAATACTAAATGGCATTGTACACAAGTTTGTAAAGCCCTTTACATATATGATCTCATTCAATCCTCACAATGTCCTTAGGAGAAAATTTCCGTTTTCATACCCATTTTACAGACTGATACGATGTCACACAGGAGAAGTTGAAGGAACTATATGTTTATCACAGAAAAGGGAAGGGCTGTTTATGTAGAAGGGGGATTAGCTTTTATTCTGCTTGGTCCCAGAGGGGAAAA
The DNA here is from genome assembly GCF_027887165.1 of Monodelphis domestica. Lineage (NCBI taxonomy): Eukaryota > Metazoa > Chordata > Mammalia > Didelphimorphia > Didelphidae > Monodelphis > Monodelphis domestica. The sequence goes on from NC_077228.1 coordinate 22,131,576, forward strand.
CTAGCAGTGGGAAGGTAAGGAGAGAAGCAGCTAGGTGGTACAGTGGATTGGATGCTGGACTTGGGAGAGTAGGTGAACCTGAGTTCAAGTTCTGCCTCAGATACGTATTAGCTCTATGACCCTGGGCAAGGCACTTGACCTCTGTCTGCCTCAGTTTCCTCATCTATAAAATGGGTATAAATGATCAACATGATAAGGATCAAAAGAGATAATATTTGTAAAGTGGTTGGCCTTAAAACACTCTATAAGTTCTAGCTATTATTATCCTTATTTAGGCTTAACATCACAGGGCAGGAAAAAAAGCAACTTCCTCCCAATTAGAGCAGCTCCAATGTGGAAAGACTTCTAAGGACGCTTATTCTTACAGAGAAGTAAATTGAGGCTCAGAAAGGAGCCAAGATTTTTCCAGCACTCCAGATAGCAAGTAGCCAAGCTGGGAGTCTGCCCCGGATGCCCAACTCGGTGTCCCTTCCAGAACAGCACCCGCCACCTTATTTAAACCGTGGACTCCTAAGGGTGCCTCCGCAGACTTCTTTTGGGCTTTTGTTTGCATTTCAGACGAGCGAGGATCTATACTCATTCCTGACAGCGGAGGCTGGGTGGGACAGGGACGGAAAACCGGAAAAGGAGGCTTCTGGAGCAGAGATGTCGTAAAAGGGGGCGGAGCTTCCCGAGGGGCGCTGGGGCTCTCCACTAATTGGCTGTCACCTCCAAGCTGGAATCTGCACGCGGAGGAATTCCGCTGATCTTGCTGTTGACAAACCAGAGAGGGACGCTGCTCCGAGGGATGCCCAGACCCATCTCTGGGACGGCAGACCCCTCGGTGGGAGTCCAGCTGAGAGCGGCCGAGCTGGGCTCCTTCGGCTTTGGCCTGAATAGTGCTCCTTTGTGCCTAGTGAGGTGGGCTTCTACTACGGGGAGGCGAGAGGCCGGAGGGGAAGAATTCACGGACTCATTACAGTCGCTGTCCCAGACCAAACAAAAACGGTTCAAGGAGTCATTCCCACGGCCGCGGCTGCTGCTGGGCCGGCCAAGCAGGGGACCACCAAGGCCGAGCTGGGCCCATGGAGGGAAACCTGCTCCACGAGGCTCTGCAGGAGCCATTCAGGCTATTTATAGCATCGTGGAACGTCCGACCTGGAAGGAAACTTGGGAATCATCTGTCACTTGCCGCGTGCAGAAACTTGGGTCTCCGACTTCCCCCAAAGGCGGCCAGCTTTCTCATTTTACTCATGAGGAAACTGAGGCTCAGAGGGTTGGACAGGATAACCAGGACCCTTCCTCAGCCCCACCAAGTATTTTTGGGTTGTTCCATTATTTCCCAATGGAGTCTGACTTCTTTTTTCTTGGAAAAACCCTGGCCTTCTGTCTTAGATTCAATACTGAGTAGTATTGGTTCCAAGGCAGAAAAGCCGTATTGCTAGGCAATGGGAGTTAGATGACTTGCCCAAGGTCACACAGCTAGGAAGTGACTGAGACCAGATTTTAACCCAAAACTTCCCTCCCATCTCCAGTCCTGGTTGTCTATCCAAAGAGCCACCTATCTGCCCCGTGTCCTACTTTTCTTGACCCCATTTGGGGTTTTCTTGGCTAAGGCACAGGAGTGGTTGACCATTTCCTTCTCCAGCTCATTTTATAGATGAAGAAACTGCAACAGGGTGGAGTGACTTGCCCAGGGTCACACAGCTAAACTAGTGGAATGATTGGCCATTTCCTTCTCCAACTCATTTTATAGATGAGGAAACTGGAGCAGACAGGGTGGAGTGACTTGACCAGGGTCACACAGATAAACTAGTAGAGTGGTTGGCCATTTCCTCCTCCAGCTCATTTTATAGATGAGGAAACTGGAGCAGATAGGGTGAAGTGACTCATCCATGGTCACACAGCTAAGACATTTCTGAGGCCAGATTTGAACTCAGGAAGACGAGTCTTTCAGACTCTGGGCTAGGCAACCTATCCACTGAACCACCTCACTGCTGTAGCCACCTCCACAAACCAAGACATTTTGCAGAAGGAAACTGAGGCATGGAGTTAAGATGCGACTTTTCTGAAGCAATGGATTCAATTAGCGATGAAGCAGGGACTAGAAGTCAGGTTTCTCTCTCTACAAAAACAGTCATTTTGTCTAGAATTGAATAGGCTAGAATGGGAATTCCCAGTGGATTGCCTGCTCCTCGAAGGCAGAGAATATTTTACTTTGGTCTTTATACCCCAAGCACATAGTTCAGAGACATAAATTTCTTTAGGAGAATACAAAAGAAGGTCTATGCTCCTGAAAGGACAGGGGAAATGCAGGTGGAAATACCTTTCATCAACCAATATTCCAACAGCTTGGAGGCATTCAGAGGTGATGTGATGATGCCAAAGGAAGGGAGAAACAGCTTTACAAATGGTGCCCATTGTGTGCCAGGCTTCCTGAGGATTGCCTCATTTGATCCCCCAAAGGGCTCAGTGCTCTTATTATCCCCACTGTGCTGTTGAGGAAGCTCAGGCAGACAAGAGATTGGCCCCAGGTCACAACTACTCCCTATCTGAGGGAAGATTTGAACCCAGGTCTTCCTGGCTCCAGACCCAGTCCAGTATCCATTCCATCATGTGGTCTTTCATATAGTAGACACTTAGCAAATGTTCCTTTGTTCTGCATGACATTTTGATGATTGAAAATGCCATTTCTACCATGCTTTTCTTACTTCACCTTTGTGGTAAGTAATGCACATATTTTAGAGGTGAGGTTCTCACAGTGATGGATATACAACCAGTCCTCCATAGGACTGCCATCTCCCTGGTTTGGGCACTCGTCACCTCTCCTCAGGAGGGTATTACACTAGCCTCCTGTGCAATATCTTTCTGCCTCAAACCTCTCTTCTCTCTAATGCACTCTGCTCAGCTGCCAAAGTGGTTTTCCTAAAGCTCAGTTCTGCCTCCATCATTCCTTATTCTAGCATCTTCAATGGCTCCCTATTGTCTGGAGACTAAAATACAGACTCCTCAATTTGTCCTTTAAGACGCTTCATGCCCGACACAGATTTCCAATTTCATTATATATTCTCACTCTCATCACTTGCTAAAGTCTACTTGAAACGGCTTCCTTTCTGTTCTTTACCTAAGGCTTCATTTCCTTCACCATCTCTGAGCCTTGGCAATGACTATTCCCTGTGCCTAGAACACCCTTCCTCCTCACCTCTGCTTCACAGAAACTGATTGCCTTCAAAATTTAGCTCAAGTACAAATTTTTTTTTTTTAATAGGAACTTCTAATGTGGGGTCTGAGAACTTTAAAAAAATATTTCTGTAACTTTCCCAATATAATTGGTTTTCTTTGTGATACTGTGTGTTTTACTCTACATGGTGAAAAACATGGCTCTGAGAAAGAAAGAGAAAGAAAGAAAGAAAGAAAGAAAGAAAGAAAGAAAGAAAGAAAGAAAGAAAGAAAGAAAGAAAGAAAGAAAGAAAGAAAGAAAGAAAGAAAGAAAGAAAGAAAGAAAGAAAGAAAGAAAGAAAGAAAGAAAGAAAGAAAGAAGAAAGGAAGAGGAAGGAAGGAAGGAAGGAAGGAAGGAAGGAAGGAAGGAAGGAAGGAAGGAAGGAAGGAAGGAAGGAAGGAAGGAAGGAAGGAAGAAAGGAAGAAAGAAAGAAGGAAGGCATAGATAGGCATAGACAGGTAGAAAGAGATAGAAAGATAGACATATAGGTAGATAGATACAGATAGGAAGATAGGCATAGAGAGAGAAACAGAGAACTATAGAAGGAAGGGAAAGAGAGTAAGAGTGAGAAAGAGGGGCAGAGAGGTAGGGGGAGAGAAAAATAAAAGTCTGGACCTATAATTTCACTGGTGTAGAGAACTCCCAGGTGAGGATATCCCCTCCACTATTGCAGGCCAGCACCTTTTGTACAATCTAAGAATTTTAGGAATTTACCTAGAGCTTAAGAGTTTCCATGACTTACTCAGGGGTGACACAGCTAGCCTGGATCAGAGGCAGGATTTGAATTCTGCTCTTCATGATTCCAAGGCCAATTCTCTGTCTCCTAGACTAACATGCCTCTCCTAAGTATATTCAGAATAAACATATAAAAACAAAATTCACAGTAATTTGGGGGGGGGGGGGCAGGGCCTCAGCAGAGCATCAGGAAAGACTTCCTGGACGATGGGAGTCACACACTCCCCTTTGGCCATCAGTCTGCTGAAGATCCTTTCTCAGAGCCATGTTTTTCACCATGTAGAGTAAAACACACAGTATCACAAAGAAAACCAATTATATTGGGAAAGTTACAGAAATATTTTTTTAAAGTTCTCAGACCCCACATTAGAAGTTCCTATTAAAAAAAATGTGCGTCAGTCTAATATAGTTGGATCACCTTAGAGATCGTAATGATCTGGTTGGAAATCTCACCTCCCGCACTTGCCAGTTATATGACCAAGAGTGCATCCCTTAACCTCGCCTTGTCTCTATAAGCCTCAGTTTTCTTATCTGAAAAATGGGGATTATAATAGTATTTACAAGGCAGATTTTCCTTGAAGATTAACAGAGTCTGATTATAAAGGATTATGAGAATCGATGTAAATGTTTCTATGAAAAAAATCTATATTATCACCTTATTCCTTTGTTACAGCTTCAGGGCAACAAGAGCAGAGAATATGGCTCATTTTAACCCTACATTGCCTAGAATTTGGCCCAGAGATGGTGCTTAGTAAATGTTTGCTGAATAACTTCATAAATGGGTGAATGACTAACCTATTCTTCTCATGTCCAACTCTTCTTCCCCACTGCCATGTCCAGAAGTCAAGGAGGCACAGAGCCAAGTCAATAAACTTTTTTTTTTTTAAACCCTTCTTTTTCATCATAGGATCAATACCATGTATAGGTTCCAAGGCAGAAGAGTGGGAAAGGCTAGGCAATGGAAGTTAAGTGACTTGCCCAGGGTCACCCAGCTAGGAAGTGTCTGAGGCCAGATTTGAACCCAGGACCTCCTGTCTCTAGGTCTGGTTCTCAATCCACTGAACCACCCAGCTGCCCCAAATTAGCAAACATTTTAACAAGTATTGGGACTATGCCAAGAGCTGAGGATACAAGAATAAGCAGAAAGAAAAACAATCCCTGCTTTCAGGGAGCTTACATTCAAATAGAGGAAGGCAGTAGTAAAGAGAGAGCTGAACAGTGTGGCAGGATGGGGGAGGCCCCTGTGCAGAGTCATGATGGTGAAGTCTTGAGCCAGAAAGTGAGCTGGGAGAGGACATTAGTTCATTCCAGAAACATTTCCTTTTTCAGAACGGACTTTCGCTTCCTCTGTTATTCACTGAGGATTGAATTTGGAGCAGAGTCACCAACAGAGCTACACAGGACTTCTGCTGTTCCAAACCCCCTCCTTTTACAGATGAGAAAACTGAGGACAACTAGGGGGAAGTCACACAGGCAATAGAAGCTATGGTGATAAATTCGAACTCAGACCCTCCAGTGCCCACAGCATGCTAGTTCCAGGTCAGAGCAGGTTAGAAGTGCTTGTTAATAAATGTTTCCAGGAACCAGGGGCCAGTTTGTAGAATGTCCTTTGCCATCCAGGCTGTGGTCTGATTCTCTGCCCCATAAGGTTTCCCACTAGAAATGGGCCAGTGAGGCAGCACCAAGCCGGCTTCTTTTTTCAGCAAGAATTTTGTTCAGCTGGGAAAGTCCAGCCTAAAGAATTACTGCCCAGGATCAGGGAACAAAGTCAATAAAAACAAACAGACCAGAATAGGCAACAAGAGCAAATTAGAGCCCCAAAGAAACGGTTCCACTTGTTCCAGCACCTTGGAAAGGAACCCAGCTTTGAGGTCCAGCCCCCCAGACTCCATTCTTCCCCCTCTCTGCTGGCTAAATCCCATCCACCTGAAGCATTATAAAGCACAACTTGGATGCCTGGACTGTTTGTTCCTCTCCCCTCTACTCACCTTTTAGATGGACAGTTTTTTTTTTTTCCCCAGAGAAAGCAACTACCATTTGGCGAAGGCAGCTAGGTGACACCATAGTGGATAGAGTACTAAAGAAGGAGGACTGAAGACCTGAGTTCAAATCCAGATCCAGACCCTTATTGGCTGGGTGATCCTGAACAAAGCACTTAACCTCTGTTTCTGGTTCTTTATCTGTAAAGTGGGAATAATAATAGTGCTGACCTTGTAGAATTATTGGGAAGATCAAGCAGGGAAAAATGTGTAGCTTTCTTTGCAGACTTTAAGTGCTAGCTAGCTAGCTAATAATAGTAGTAGTAATAGTGACAGCAGCAGCAGCAGCAGCAGCAGCAGCAGTAGTAGTAGTGGTAGTAGTAGTGGTAGTGGTGGTGGTGGTGGTAGGAGGAGAAGAAGGAGGAGGAGGAGCAGTAGTCCAGCAATAGCAGCTAAGATCTCCTAAAGTTTGCAAGTAATTTTTTTAAGTGAATAGTAAGCCCCATAGACTCAGATGTCTATTAAAAACACACAAAGTATTGGGAACAAGCAAGATAGGCTGCTAGCCCTAATGACAGGAAGTAAAATTGACTTCATAGGTACCCTGAGACTTGGTGGGATGAGATTCATGACTAGAACATATCTCTGGTTGAGTGTAATTCACTCAAAAGAAATAGCTGAGAAATGGAGAAGAAGCATCATTGTATAATTTATTAAATAATCAAGTGAGGAAACCCAGGATCAGAACAGGAAAGATTGGTGGAGAACATATGAACAAAGATCAATAGAGAGGGAAAATAATTATTTATGTCATTGGAGCATATTATAGAAGCCACCTAGAAAGCAATGAGAAATAGGAATATCTGGGAAAAGATTCTTAGATGGGCATAGAAGTATAATTGGTAGTGATGGAAAATTCAGTTATCCAAAAATCTGCTGGAACTTTATCTCTCTGTGTCTCTCTGCCGAACTATAACAGATAACTTCTTAACTTGCCTTAGTGGTAATTTCATCCTTCAAAAAGTAGAAGAATCAATTAGGGGAGATTAAATTCTGAATGTGATTCTCCTTAACAGAGAAGAAATGATAGCTTGAAAAGAAAGAATGGAACCTTAAGGAAAGGGGCCTACTCTTCCCAATGGGCATTTAATTTAATTTAATTTCTATTCATTCATTTATTTATTCATCTATCTATCTATCTATCTATCTATCTATCTATCTATCTATCTATCTATCTGTCTGTCTGTCTGTCTATCTATCTATCTATCTACTATCTATCCCTCTCTCTCTGCCCATCTATCTATCAATTTATCCATCCATATTTCTATCTATCCACCCATCCATCCATCCATCCATCCATCCATCCATCCATCCATCTTTCTTTCTTTCTTTCTTTCTTTCTTTCTTTCTTTCTTTCTTTCTTTCTTTCTTTCTTTCTTTCTTTCTTTCTTTCTTTCTTTCTTTCTTTCTTTCCATCCATCCATCTATCCATCCATCCATATTTCTTTCTATCTATCTGTCTATCATCTATCTATCTAAATGTCTATCTATCCATCCATCTATCTATCTATCTTTCTATCTATCTAAAATTCTTCCCTTTCATCTTAGTATCACTACTGTGTATTGGTTCCAAGGCAGAAGAGAGGTAAGAGCTAGGCAATGGGGGTCAAGTGACTTGCTCAGGGTCAACCAGCTAGGAAGTATCTGAGGCCACATTTGAATCCAGGACCTCCCATCTCTAGGCCTGGCTCTCTATCCACTGAGCCACCCTGCTGCCCACTTAGGCAAACTTAATATTGGTATGTTTATGAGAGATCTTTTCTCTAGTCAATAAATGTCTTATGAAAGACCACCTTGATGGTTTATGTGAAATAAAGGTTGTCAGAGGAGAAGAGAGATTTATTGGAGGATCCAGCGCACTCAGACATGGTGGCGGGGGGAACTTTTTTGGAGCATGGGCAACAAAGTCATTGTTCTGGAAGGAGCCTGAAGCTTTTTTTGGCTTGGCTGCCTGGAACCAAGAGAAAGGGACAGGGTTGCCAAGTCAGTTCAGAGAAGTTCTTTTTCTGGGAAGTTGAGATCATCCATGTGCCTCCAGAAACCTTTCTATGATAGAGAAATGAGTATCGTCGTCATCTTCTCCATCTTCATCCTCAATGGCATCATCATTCTTCTCTTCACTGATGTTCTCCTCAGATGCCTCAGTGAGCAGTGGAGAAGGACAGTGACAGAAAAGGACAGTCAAGGACAGTTTCCATAAAACTGGAAAGACTTTAAGGGTATCCCTGCAGATGGTCTATGGATAGTATAACTGCCTTTTAGAGATTTCAAACTCAATGTCCCAAAGACCTCTCCAGCTAGGTGGGGTGTCAGATACAGTATCAGGGCTGAATTCAAATCTAGCCTCTGACACTTCTTAACTATGTGACCTTGGACAGGCCATTTAACCATGGTGGCCTCAGTTTCCACATCTACAAAATGAACTGGAAAAGGAAAAGACATCTTTGCCAAGAAAACACCAAATGGGGTCGCAGAGAGTTGGACACAACTGAAATGACAACAACCACAGTCTTTAGATGCCGCATCTATTTTCTTGCCTTAGTTACTTCCTCTGTAAAATGAGATCTGACTAGACTCAGCTCTCTGTCAGCTCTAAGTCTGCACTCCTAAGTAAGATTTTTGTGTGGGAGTTAAAAACAACATCTAACTTTTTCAATGGAAGTCAAATTTATCAAAAATCCATTATTTCATCCAAATGAAATTTCCACTCTAACCCTCCATCGCTTTCCCCCGCCCCATGTGACTCCTGGTCCTTTGACTTTTAGCTCTGCCCATGGGTATTTCCTGAGTAATTAACACTCCTTCATCAAGGTTAGTCCATCGAAAATAAACCAATCATTATTAAAGCTCCATTTTGGGGATAGAAATATGAGAAATAAAACAATTCCCAGGGAGCTTTTAGACATGACCAAACCACTCTCCTGGTCAAGGAGATTCAATGGATCCATCCTCTTGCCTCAAGGATAAAATAAAATAGAAATTCTTCCCTGTAATATATTTAAAGCCTTTCACATTTGGGCTCCACTTTATATATGACCATATAGTTATTATAGTTATATAGATATAGATCTATATTTTAAAAAACCCTTTCCTTCTGTCTTAGAATCAATACTAAGTACCAATTCTAAGGTAGAAGAGTGGCAAAGTCCAGGCAACTTGGGTTAAGTGACTTGTCCAGTGTCACATAACTAGGAAGTGTTTGAGGTCAGATTTGAACCCAGGACCTTCTGTTTAAGCCTGGCTCTCTGTCTTCTGAGTCACCTAGATGTCTCCTAATTTTATATTAATCCAATTTATGTCCTCTATGTTCCTGGTCAAAGGGCCTCCTTACTATCCCTGCATAGGGCTTTCCACCTCTGAACCGTGCTGGGATTCTTCTTTATGACTAGAGCATCTTCTCTCCTCACCTCCACCTGGTAGAATTCCATTTTCTTTTCCAGACTCTGAGCAAATTCCAGCTCCTCTCCAAGCCTGGGCATGATCCTCCCAAGTGGCCACAAGTGCCTTCTTCCTGCCCAGAAATCTGATCAAATTAGACAATCTTCGTAAAGCACTTAGCACAATGCCTGACTCAGTTAAGTACTTCGATGCTGGTTCCCTTTCCTTCTCTTTTCACTTTTTTGAGTATTTCACTGCGTGTTTACTTTGCATGTGTTTTCATTTACTTTTCTGGGGCCAGCTCGTTTGCCCCCAGCAAGAAGCAAATTCCCAGAGGGCAGCGCTTTCAATGAGACTTTGTTGCCTTAGCAATTAGCACAAAGTAAGGGTTTGTTAAATGTATAGAGAAGAAATGTAATCGTTTTGATTATCTACCTGCTACAGAACCCAATAGAGAAATGTGACAAATACTTGAATATTTCAGAGGGAAAGTACACCGTATGTACTTGGAAGAAATGAAAGGAAACCCAAAAGGAAACACAGACAAGCAGGATAGCTTTGAAAGTTATATTTAATATATTGAATTTACTATAAGATCATGTGCAAAAATAAACCATGCGTACAAAAAGATTTGTGGTTTCATGTAGAATTTTTTTCACATCCAATTTAGCATGTGTAAATGCTCCTTTTATTTGGTGTTTATTAAATTCATGATGAAAAAAAGAGGGAAAATCTACAATGATTTATAGTTTCAAAACCCTCCCACTCCCTACCTTCTTCATATCTTCATAAGCAACAAACGAGAAAGTAGAAGGATTAATATGTCTGCTTAAACTGATGTGACTTTACCCAAGGTAGCAGTTTTGTAGTAGAATTCGGCTTTGAATCCATGCTCTCTTGATTTCCAGATGATTCCCCTCAATTTACCACCTCAGCTGGCCTAGGGTGGCTTGCAGGTGCATTTACTGAATTTGCTTCCAGTTGGTTTTCCTTCAATTCCTGCTTGCAGAATGGGAAACAATTCATCTCCAGGCACCCAAGGCTAGTGTTTCCTGATGGGAGGGAAAGAAGATGGAAGTTATTTGCATTCAGCAGGTTTCAGTCAAGAGAAGACTAAATCTGACTTTGTCTCTGAAGTTCCATAAGTCAAAAGAGTTAACTGTAAAAGAAAATTTTGTATTTTACTGGCCCAACTATTGAACAGGAGAGAAAGATAACATGTTCTGCTCCACCCTCCAGTCCCAACCTGACTTGGGCTCTTTCCCATGGTTCACCCATACATCAAATCCATGGACGAGTCTAGAGAATCAAACATTTGATGATGCCAAGATTGGGGGTGTTTGTAGAACTCAGACCAAAGAAAAATGTAAAAGAACCTCCTTACTTAATTAAGAATCTTTGTGTTGGGATGAAGTAGCATGCAGGGTGCCTGGACCCATTCCTAATGAAGTTCCAATCTGAGATCCAATTTTATCACCTTATTGTAGGGTCTAGCTGTTGTTGGGAATGAAACAGAGCTGTTATGGCCAGGGAGTGGTGGGGAGACAGCCTGGGAACAGCAGTGGGCATTTCTGGGTAGCCTCCATTTTCCAAATAAACCTTTTAAAAATGTTTTACTGGATGAAAATTGGGAGCCTAGAGAGTTTAGTGCATGCAGGCTCTTTGGTGAAGTGGAAAGAACATAGCCTTTGGAATCAGAGGATGTGGATTCCCATTCAAACCCTTCCACTTAATTCCTCTATGACTTGCATCAAGACCCTTGACCTGGCTCAGCCCAGCATTTGGCATGGTACCTGGCTCATAAGTATTGTTTAATTAATGCTTACTGACAGAATTACTAGGACTCAGTTTCCTTATCTGAAAAAAAATTGGGACTGTGTGAGATGATTTCAAAGATCTTCTCCAATTCTCTAGTCTTTAATCTTTCATCTAGTAATTGAAGTCCTCACATAATCTAGCTATAGTCTCCGTTTCAAAGTTTATATTCCACTATTTAACGCATAAGCCTACATGATAAACATATCTTCTGTGCCTGAATGTTTTTCATTGCTAAATATGAGAAACAGAATGAGGTCACATATAGCCTTTCTCTGATTGCCATTTCTCTTTTAAGCAGTAATCTTTGGCTTTGGTGGATCAGCTGGTTCTAAAGCTACCCACTTTTCCTTGTAGCTCTCCTCTTTCTAGCATGCCTTCAGGGTATTGAGAAGTATTTTTGTCATATACATGCTAACTCTTGTTAGATCACCCGTGTGACCTTGACTGAGTCACTTCTGTGGGCCTCAGTTTGTTCCACTTTAACATGAGAGGTTGAACCAGATGGCCTCTGAGGTCCCCCATCGATCTAAATCATGAATCCTTGTGCTTTGCCCAAGTAAATGCTTATTTATTATCACTGAATAACAAGCACATTGGGATCCTTTTGATCATTAAGTCAATTTTGTGTCTGTTTCCCAGGATCAAAGAATCTCAGAATTGGAAAAGATCCTAGAGCCTCCTTGGTGAAGACATGGCATGCATGCCTAGCTGTCACTGGGGGAGCTGCTCTGTTCCCCCTCTCCCCAGCATGCCCTACCCTTCTGCCCAACTGCCCAAAGCAAGCATTTTCTCCCTCAACTCCCTCTGGCAATCTGGGGGCTCACAGACAGATTGAATTTGCCCTCTGGGGACCCGACTGGGAAAAGGTTCACCATCCCTGTCCTAGGGGATTGAGAATTTGTTCTACACCCCAAAAAAGTAATGATGATGATGACAATGGTGGTGATGGTAAAGATGGTGATGGTAAAAATAGCTAGAACTTAGAACAAACACTTCATGGTTTGCCAAAGGTCTCACATGTGATGCTCATAATCACCCTAATGGGTACCTCTGACAGGAGAGCTAGAGCTGGAAGGGATATCCTCAATCATCTAATCCAACCACATCAATTTACTAATGAAGAAATTGTGATCTGGGGAGATTATGACTGTTCCAGGGTCATTCAGATACTATAAAGGAATAGACAACTGGTGCTGTAGATACATATTGTAGTTTTAAGCTTTAATAACTTTCCTTCCTCTCTTCTTTCTCTTCTTTTGTCTTCCTCTTTGCTCTGCCTCCTCCTCCTCCTCCTTCTTTTTCTTCTTGTTCTTGTTCTTGTTCTTATTCTTGTTGTTGTTGTTGTTGTTGTTGTTGTTGTTGTTGTTGTTGTTGTTCTTCTTCTTCTTCTTCTTCTTCTTCTTCTTCTTCTCCCTCCTCCTCCTCCTCTTCTTTTTTTCCTTTTTCTTCTTTTGTAAACTGAGGAGATTGGACTCATTGAGTACAACTCTGATTCTAGCCATCTCTAAGTTATTTGGAACCTGAACATGCAGCCAGGAGAAAAACACAGAACTGGGGAGTAGAGTTGCTTGTATGTATATATGTGGGAGAGGTAGATTTTAGTTTCCCAATTTTCCCTTAAGCCAATCTTACTCCAAATTTGGATATTATGTAAAAACTCAGACTCAGAGAGCCTCAAACCCACCATTTTAGATGTATGTGTGTGTTTGGGGTGGTGGTGGTAGAAGGGATGTGGAGCAGTTACCAGGGAAGCCAAAATAGTTCTTAGAAACCCTGCCTAACAGTTTAGTTTTAGGGGACTCTGCTCAATTTGCTCAGCTGGTTTAGGTGGAGCCAGTGTGATCCCACAATATAAGATATGAAGGGACCCACCAGGAATGTTCTTTCCTTTGATACCTTTCTGAAAACTGTCTGATACACTAGTCTATTAATAAATGGGAGGTTAATCCCACATCCCCAGCCTCAACGTAGAGAAATAATTTTTAAGAATGAAGTTAAGATTTTTTTTCCCTACTTTGGCTACAACTTCTGTGAGAGAATTTGAAGCTGCTGTAGGATATCAGAGCTGGGAGGGACCTTAGAACAGGAAATGTCAAAGCTAGGAGGGACTTTAAACAGAGAATATTAGAGATGGATAGAGAGTGCCTTAGAAAATGGAATGCCAGAGTTGGGAGTCCTTAGACTATGAGGTATTAAAACATAAGATAAAAGACTAAGAACTAGAAGAGGAGGCTAAAAATAATCTAATTGCTCCTAATTTTACAAATGAGGAAACTGAGGCTCACATAGATTAAGCAGCTAGTCCAAGGACACAGCTAGCAAACAATGAAGACCAGATCCTGACATTTATAAAGTGCCTACTCTGTGCCAGGCACTGGGGATACAGAAAGACAGAAATATAATCCCTGCCCTCAAGGAGCTTCCAGTCAAATAGGGGAAACAAGAAGCAAACAAGCATAATAATTAACAAAAGGAATATACTAGAAGGCAAGATTCTAGCTGAGACTTGGAGAAAGCTAGGGAAAGCGGTAGGTGAAGATGAGGAGGGAGAGCATTGGAGGTGACAGCAGACAGAATACCCAGAAGCCCAGAGATGGAGGGTCTTATTCTTGGAACAGTCAGGAGGCCATTTTCACTGGATCAAAGAGTACATGCCATAGAGTAAGGTGTAAACAACCTGGAAAGGTGGTGGGGACAGGATGGGGTTCAAGTTATAAAGGACTCTGACTATCTCCAGATTCATTGCTTTCCATTCAGCACTGAATCTTATCCCCATCAGTTTTTTTTTTCAAAAAAAGGGGAAAGGGGGCAAAGAAAATGTTCTAGGCTTTAACCAAACAGTCACAGGATGCCAAGTTATTTTTTAAAATGGCAAAAATGCCTTTCCCTCCTGGGCTGCTTCTGGCTCTTCCCCCAAGGTGGCTAGAGAACCCATCCTCAAAGGAGCCCAAGAAGAATTCTTTGTCAGGCAAACAAATTCCCCTTTGAAGGTGATTTTTTGCCTGAATGCCCTCCTTATGACCAGACCTCACGTGGGGTTGGGAATCGCGTGTGTGGGTGCCCTTTCCTTGTCCCCTCCTGACCTGTGCTGGGCTCTGTCACTCGCACCAAGCTGGTCCTCTCCAGGAGAAGCAGCATCAAGGTCTCCTCTGGTCACCATAGCAACGCCTTCCGCTTCCTGGATGTTGCCCCATCAAGGGCTCCCTCCTGCAGCCCAAGGCCTTGGAGAGGCCTTGTTTAAACAGGAAAGAGCAGACAGTTTAATGGGCCAGCTCAGGTTTCCGTACAGTTTACAGTAGTTGCAGCAATAAAATCCATAATGAAGGTTTCTTTATTTTACAACCAACTTTTGTGTGAGTGTGTGAGTGTGTGTGAGTGTGTGTGAGTGTGTGTGAGTGTGTGTGTGTGTGTGTGTGTGTGTGTGTGTGTGTGTGTGTTGTTGGGTCAGAGAGCAGAAGATCATCCAAAGGAGGGAGGGCTGGGGGAGAGTTTCTTAAAAATTAATAGTCTATTGTTGAAGTCCCACAGAGTAATTCTAGCACCCTTCCCCCTTCTCCCTATTGCTTTGCCCTTCATTGGGATTTGAACAGAGGTGGTTCCCAGTGGTAACTAGATGGTGCTCTTTGAACCGGGCAGCATGGGATTCATTAATAAGTAACTAGCTGGGGAAATGAGTATGACTAAGAAGCTCATTTGGACTGTATTCCCCCAGGTTTTCCTCTAGACATCCTTAATGCAAAGAGCCCCGAGTCTTGTACCAGCAGACCAATTTGTTTTCACATTTCCAGAGGTTAGTACTGTCCTGTGCACATATGCTTGCTGCCTGAACGACTCATTAAAGTCCTCCCCTTCCTGGTGCTCAAGAATCTTCAGTAGCTCCCTATTACTGCTAATATAAACTAGAATCACAAGTATTTAGACTTGGAAAGGACTTCGCAGGCCATCTTGTCCAACCCATTCCTAAAAGGAATTGCAAGCTATACGATGAGAGATTTCGTTTGGGAAGAGATTTTATAGTCTATATTATTCAAGTGACTCATTTTATAGGAGAGGAAACGGAGGCCCAGGGAGATTAGGAAATTGGTCCGAAGTTACATAGGTAGAAAGTAGCAGAGCTGGGATTCGAATTCAGGTAATGGGATCATAGGCGATGTGAATCTGGAAGGGAGCTCAGAGGTCATTTAGTCTAAACCTCTCACTTTATAGACAAAAATGGTATCCATGGGAGGGAGGTGACTTGGCTAAGGTCACACAACAGGAGTGCCAGAGCTGGTAATTGAATTCAGCTTACCTGACTCCAAAGTTAGTTTCTCCCATTGTATCGGGCTGTTCTCTAAAACTCAGCTCTGAAAGCCCTTCACTATGTTGTTTCTAACTAGCTTTCCAGAATGAATTCACGTTACTCCCAGCAAGCATCCTCCTATTTGATCAAAACTGATCCGTTTGCTGCAGCCCCAAGTCAGTCTTCAACGTCTCTGCAGGCGTTTGTACTCTCCTCCTCCTCACCTGCTGGAATCGTTCAAGGCTTGATTCAGGTACCTTCTGTGGGAAGCTTTTCTAGAATATCAGAGTTGGAGGTACCAGAAAAATCATCGAAATCCTCCCTTTATTGTGCTGCCGACCCCTGTGGCAGGCAGTCTGGTGAAGCCTCGAGGCCACTCCTCAGAATCATGTTCTTGAGTCATTGAAGGAAAGGCTCCATTTGAGTTAGAGGTTAATAAAAATGAAAATGCAATTTCATTCACACCAAAATTTGTGGATCGCTTGAAACTTATCCAAAGACCTCTTAAAAGGGTTCCAAAGCTCCCTTCCTGTCCAATCCCTTTATTTTACAAAAGAAGAAACTGAGGCCCAGAGAGGAGGCCCAACAAGGCGAAGAAATGTGCCAAAGTCACAAAAGTAGGAAG